>NC_088644.1:20892797-20897045 GCF_964019385.1 Sycon ciliatum
CATTACCGGTATCCGCCAAGGCCTACCGCCCAGGGTTCAACAGCGTGCATCAGATATGCAGTCGATAGTCACTACTACACTAGAGGGTTCATAAAGGCACATTTGTCTGGGTGAAGTCGGAGGTTCGCCCTGTATACAAAAAAAATGTACGTTATGATTTTGCATGGCAAGACAATCCGCGATATTCATGTTAAAACAAAATGGCGTCACGATTTATTGAAAGTGGTATAGTTGGTGGTACGAGTGTTCAAAACCATTTGAACTTCATACTGTTCGTCTTCTCTTTGACATGCTCTCTTTCCATCGTCCTTAGCTTTTGTTTGTTGAGAGCTGTTTTGGCTTTCTCCTATACCTCTGGGGGATGCCAAGTGATGGTTTTGAGAGGCTGGTGATGGCTGTGAGCGAGAGTTTGCCGATTGGCGTCGTCCTCGCTATAGCGATGAAAATACTAGTTACTGCGCACCTGGCAGATATCACAACACGTCGGAGCGTCCAGGAGCAAAGGAATCTTGGGTTTTCACTGGAATCTAGTTCCTCCAGCATCGTGTAACCCACCGTCGGTGAATGGCGGTCCAGAAAGGTCGAACCTGGTCTTCTGCAGCATCTCGCAGTCCTGCGAGGCACACTGAATACGCCTGTCATGTATTCTACAAATAAAAATCACGAAGTAGTGGACTTTACAGTGATGAGTCTATCCTGTATGCTGCAAAAGACGCAGGAAATGTGACTGGTGTCTGTTCACTCAGTGACTGGACGCCAACACCCCAGTCTTCTCCTGCAGGATCTGTTTGACATTGACATTATGCAGTAGGTCGGCATTGACCTGGTTTGGCAGCTATCGTAATAGTATCTGCCTGGTTGGATGTAGCAGGTTGGTGTTTGCTCGTCGTCCAGTCCGGAATTTTCTTGTAACTCACGGTGGAGTACGCGCAGGGTTTGTGATCATCCCTGTTCACTTCAATATTATCAAACACAACGTTCCCTTTGTCACTCATCTTATCCTGAGTACTGAATTTGCTGACAATATTGCACCACACTTGTCACAACCTACCGCCACTGCTGGCAGTGGCGACTGGTTCGTCAATGGCGGTGACCAGGCTGACTGACTAGCTTCGAGACAGCGGCCTCGTTGTCAACCCCGCGGCAGCCTAAAGCCGGGTTGATTTTATCGATCCAGCCTCAGCGCCATGTTGACGATGCCCTAGTGACTGTAAGTCATGGATTGCCTTGCCATCAGCGGTCATTGCCGTCCACCTTGGTGCAGCCCTCAACAACTGGCTCAGCCCATGGGAGTCTCAAGTGGACAAAGTTGTTGCCAAAGTAGCTCAGAAGATTGGTGCATCGTGGTGTAGGTGAGCACATAACTAGGACTTCCCAGCGCCTATTTGTCCAGGCTGCGATTCTATGTGACATGCTGTACTGCACATTCTTTTCAGCACTGCAAGGCCGGCAGCTGGACCGACTGCAGGGGCCGCGCACATGCAGGCCGCCTGTTAACAGTGCAGCATTCTGGAACGTTCCTTCCTTCTGAGATCCGTGGAATAATAACTTTTTTTGCTTCAAAGCAAGTTGCTTACCTTTCTGTTGTGCTCCCAGTGTCCTTACAACAATAACCTACAGCAATGTTCTATTTTCCATTCCCCAACCAATGAATACTACGATGTTGATTATATTTCTGAATACTTTAGTGTGTGCCCGCGCACGCACGTGTGTGTGTGTGTGTATACCTCACTCGCCACTCGAAGTTCTGTTCCCCATCACTGGAACACTGCCTGTTCGTTCAGGACCTGCCATCATCTGCGGATGGGCATTCAATGATTGTATTGTGTGTGTGTTTCATTCAGAATCAGATCCGCTATCGTTGCTATAAGAGAAAATCTGTGGGTTCACATCCAGTGCATTCGTAGATTTGCGTGATTTTCTCACCACGGGCGCATACATGGGACATTGTGTGTGTGTGTGTGTGTGTGCGTCTGTCTGTATGGGGATATTGTCTGTATCGGCTTTTGGTACTAATGTTCAGGTCTGTGCTTGCATGTGTGAACATGAAATTGTTCGGTTCTGTGCATGCTATTGCTATGTTGTATATTATTGTATGTATGTGTGCATTTCCACGAACAGTGTAGATGAGCGTGGAGAGTGCATTCATCCCTCATCAACCACTTCCCCTTGGGCTTACGAGAGTTTTTTCTGCGTACCTCTCATTTTTGTTTGTTTATGTCTGATACTGTATTGATGCCGGTACCTGTAACTCGATGTGTTCCTCTATCTGCAGTCGCCTTTAACCTTCGGTCAAGTTAACGTTTATTGTGCTCTATTTATCGTGTGAATCAAAATAAACAATAATAACACAAGTCGTGCTAGAGTGACGACATGTGCGTGTAGTAGGGTTGATGCGATATGACGTTATAATTATGTGGAACAGAACACACATTGGGCAGATTGATTGGGCATCATTGATTGTGCTCAGTCTAAACAGTGAACATAATAATTATCTCCAGTGACAGACTGTAGCGGCTAGCCTCCAATAGGTAGCTGGCACTAGTCGCTACTGCTTGTTTGACAGGTGCCGCCAGAACCCCTGTTGTGTCATGCTATAGATGCACATGCCCTATTCTGGAGCATACTAAGGTACTTTGATTTTGTTGACTGCATGTAGACAGCATCCAATAGTAGTATTCGTAGACCTTGGCTCTTTGTAGGTCAACCACCATCGCATGGATCGATCGGTGACTATGCACTTGGAGGTTGGAATAGCCCGCGCTGAACAGATCTTGCCATGGCCCAGGGAGTGAACTCGCTTACTCGACTATCCCGGTTTTAGTTAACCAGCATGAGTGGTGCAATTTGTCCATACCATGTTGCGAGCTCACAGTTGTTTGGGCAGGTTTTGAGCTGCACCACGGAACAAAGCGAAATAACGGCGTGCCTGTAGAGCAAGGAAGCGGCGAGACGGCACTTCCAGGACGAGACAGGCAGTAGAGATGTGTTCACAGCACGAGCAACCTCTCAAACCCTGCCGGTACTCCACAGTAACAAGAAGAAGTCGGACTGGACGACGCGCCAATGCAAACCTGCTACATCCACCCAGGCAGATAGCTGCCCAACCAGGCCAATGTCGACCCACTGCATACCGGTATGTCAATGTCAAACAGATCCTGCAGGAGAAGACTGGGATGATATTGGCGTCCAGTGTACGGACAATAGTCACATTTCCTGCGTCTTTTGCAGCATACAGGATAGACTCATCACTGTAAAGTCCACTACTTCGTGATTTTTATTTGTAGAATACATGACAGGCGTATTCAGTGTGCCTCGCAGGACTGCGAGATGCTGCAGAAGACCAGGTTCGACCTTTCTGGACCGCCATTCACCGACGGTGGGCTACACGATGCTGGAGGAACTAGATTCCAGTGAAAACCCAAGATTCCTTTGCTCCTGGACGCTCCGACGTGTTGTGATATCTGCCAGGTGCGCAGTAACTAGTATTTTCATCGCTATAGCGAGGACGACGCCGATCGGCAAACTCTCGCTCACAGCCATCACCAGCCTCTCAAAACCATCACTTGGCATCCCCCAGAGGTATAGCAGAAAGCCAAAACAGCTCTCAACAAACAAAAGCTAAGGACGAGGGAAAGAGAGCATGTCAAAAAGAAGACGAAAAGTATGAAGTTCAAATGGGTTTGAACACTCGTACCACCAACTATACCACTTTCAATAAATCGTGACGCCATTTTGTTTTAACACGCATACGGTCCATTTTGGAAAATGGAAAAATGGGTTACGGCACGGGGTAATTGTTTCCCATGCCCCCCCCCCCCCCCCACTACTATTTTAGACGTGGCTAGAGCCCTGAGTTGGTATCATCTTCACAATGACATTATGTCACGTACAACTCCTTATTATACATGGACATGACATTGTACAAACAAGGCCGATCTAGGCACCATGTCCTAAGTCACTGTCAAGGCCTACACACACAGTACAGGAGACAGCCTACCTTCTGCTCAGCTCCATGGGGGACTGCCTTCCTGGGAACACCCACTCTGCCGATCGGAACTCTTGTTGTTTGTCTTACATGTACTTCCTCGCTCCTTGCCATTCACTGACACGAGTACCGGCGGCGCAGAGGCACTTGTATTGCAAAGGTCAGCGACTCAGAGACGAGCCGCAAATTGGATAGTGCCACAAGTACTTTACTTTGCCAGCCATATGCGCTGGTCTTCGCAGGAAACAGCAACAATTCGA
>NC_088644.1:20902245-20944745 GCF_964019385.1 Sycon ciliatum
AATCACTATCTTGTTGTGGGGCAGTAGCAATTTCGAGATCATGTAATCACAAGATCCGTTTCATGGCCCACTTTTTGGAGATTATTGGAATCAGTGCACAAGCTCATTACTCACTTATATTGCTAATCTGAACAGTGCACAAACTTGTTGTTATTCCGAATCTGACTGGGCAACCAGGCAGGCACAGTGGGTTGGTCAAAGACCATGATTGAGATACGAGAGGTACCTGGTTCAAGTCCTGCCTGGGAGCGGTTTTTCCAGCCATGCTGCTACCCACAGCCAACTGGGAACTTGTGGCCAGGCACAAGGGGTACATAGATGCAGCTAATGGGGTCGTTTTCGGCACTTGTGCCAGTGGTTGTGAGACTTATCCACTCACCCCCACCGTCAGGCGCTGCATCTGCCGCTAGGGTTTATCGGGTGTTAGCGGCCGTCGTGAGTTCCCTTCGGGAACGGACATGATAATTTACTTTACTTACTGGGCTTTTTCTACTGCACAATGCTGATATGTTCATAGTTCGTCATCGGTTGAGTCACACTGTCCCAGACATAGCCGAGCAAGGACCTGCCCAGGCTCATTCTCTGAATACTTTATGTGGTAAGTCCTATCTAGTGCTGCTGCTACTGCTGCTACTGCTGCCACTGCTGCTGCTGCTGCCTCTGCTGGCACTGCAATGTCTGATCTTTCCTGATCATGTATGGGATTTTTCCATCCATGGTAATTCTCAGTTCTGTCCTCACTACCCGCAGAAAAATAGGAACATGTCCTACTATAGAGTTTAAAATCCGGGTCAGGTGACTTAAGTCAGGGTCCCGGGTCAGGTGACTTAAGTCAGGGTCCCGGGTCGGGTGACTCAAGTTGGGTTTAACCCGTTAGGTTAAGTAGTTGTTTCTCCTGTATTCGTTTGAGAACTGTAACTCTGAACTGCCGGCATGTACAGTTTGCTAATGCCTGCAACGTGTGCATTTGTTCCTCTTTCTGTTTTTAAAGTGTTCACCCAACCAAACACTGCTAGCTAGGTTATGACTCCCTGCTACTAACACATCAACATATCACAGAAACACTCCGAGACTTCCTCGTTGGAGGGTGAAACGTCTAAATCCTGGCGAAAGGCAAACGACTGGTAAAGATGCGTACACACGGTGCACTCGTGCATGCTCTGCAGGTCTTGTTTGGAAGTTCCCGGTAGTTCCCAGTTCTAAGTCGAATTCCAGGTGTAAGTCAACCCCACTTTTTCTCGTCCGACTTATAGCCTTAAAGGTCGACTAATAACCGGCAAAATACAGTACATACGAAATACAGCAAAAAAAAATTAATAGTAAATACATGTATCACAAATCACTGACCCTACCGAGGAATTTATGTGCAGGTAAAACTATACCTTGCTTTCCTTTTCGCACAGAAAAAAAACTCTGGAATGTAGAAGAGGACAGGAACTGGACCATTCTATAGGGAGACAGGACTGGAAAGGAAGGGATTCTAACGCTTCAGCCGTACCGGTCAATTTCATCTTTCCGGGTGAAGACTGGTTTTTGTCTCTAAAAAGTAAAATTTGTTTGTAATCAGTTTTGTCTCATGGAATGATTCAGTCTCTCTATCTCTTCTTGTACCCCAGCTTCAAACCACACCGGCCATTGCAGCACGTCTCGTCAGCAGGCTCGGCGGGGGTTTCCCCTTCCGAACGAGCAGCTCTAGCGCATGCGACGCATCACTCACGTCCTGATCACTCGGTGACATCATCACTGCGCATCCAGCACTTAGATACGCCACCGCACTTAGCAGCTTCAAGGTCAGTCAACACACAATGCAGGTCATTCATCCTGTTTAAATTCTGAATCAATGGTTGATGTTGCCAGGCCGCCGTAACCGGTCCGGTTAGTCAGGTGACCACCGGACACACTTGTTGGCAATCAACGCATGTTTACTGGCCAGGAGGTTATGTTCACCAGCTATATCATACACCAAGAATGAAAGGCTAGGGTATGGCCGGACCAATCAAGAACTGTTTCCGGCGTTCCTTATTGCCCATGTGCAGCCTACTGCACGCAGCATATGGCGTGGCGCACTTCTTCAACCTGGAAGCCGTTCACATTCGGCACCAACAGTGCATGTAAACCTCCCAACCTATTCAACCCTCCACAGTGCATTCATGTAGCTGCACAGCGCTGTCAGCTGGTTAAGCTATGCGCTATGCATACCATACATAAGGGAATGCTCAGTGTTTCTGCCGCCTCCTCAAACCTCCTCAAACCTGTTTTTTATACTTGTGGCATTGCTGTGTGCATGTATATCGCACTGAGCAATACTCTGAGATTGATCATGGATTTCATCCTATGCAGCTCCTCACGCTATTCCTCAGCGGCTCGGCACAAGGCTGGCCGCCATTCGTCGATGAAGCAGCGGAGCACCGTGCGGTTTGCCGACGGCGATCCGCGTGTGGATTCAGTCATCTCCATTCAGCCCATAGCGCGACCATGCACCCCTGCAGCTGGTATGTATACTCGGCGTGTTGGTGGTGCTAATGGTGATAACATGAATGACGATGATGATCATGATGATAAAGATGACGATGATGATGATGGCAATGAGCAAGATAACAATGATCCTGATGCTACTCTTACTGCAATACAATGAACCTCAGTGAAGAGACTAAGATGAACTCTGAAAGTCTCAATGCTTTGGAGATACAGTAACACACTACCCTCACCATGAAGAAGAAACCCCGTGACCATGGATCTTGTGTCACTGACAGAGGTATAGCAGCCGGTCCGGTCAGTCCAGCTTTGGCCGGACCACTTTTTCGCCCGACCACGGCCCAAAGTGCCCAGAATGCAGGATTTTGCACCCTAATTTCAATTTTTTCCCGGGGGACACCCCCCCCCAATTCGCTCCTGCTGGACCACCTCCAACGGCGGTGCTATGCACCTGCTGATCATTGCATTCTAGTGATATTGACGTTGAAACCATTGCGTCCCGACTTGACACAACCTTGAGTTCTGCGAAAAGCAATGATGATCTAGGTGAGGGTGATAACAAAGAACAGTGAGGGTGAAGTGCATAGGACAGGAGACCCGCCAATAACCGAAACGTGATGCAAGCTTTGCGGAATCAAACATATAATTATTACTTCATATCAGTACAGTGTCCATCATCTGCTGAGCTCAGAAGTCTTTTGTTGAAGTAAATTATCAAACAGTAATCTTATCTCAATGCCCAACTAGAAATTCTATTTATGCAGAATGAACTTTTAAATTGCTTTAGTACTTGAGGAGATAGTATGCGTTTGTAGAATTATAATAATATTTATCGCAGCGCAGTGAGCAGTGGATATGGATAACGTTATTATGGGTCTTGCAAGTTGGTCTGCCATGGAACCTAGTGCACCGTTGCTATAGAGCTTGTACAGCTCAGTGCATCATCATTTGAAATGCAGTTTGCATGGAGTGGGAAAATCAGCGGCATGCTAGTGAGGTGTTGCCTCTCACAGCTGGCACGAATTGTTTGTTTTGCAACGTTACGCAGATTTGCCATTCAAGTGAAAATACAGCATGTACAAACTGACACCGTGATTTTCCACTCAATACAAAATAGCACTCAATACAAAATAGCACTCAATACAAAATAGCACTCAATACAAAATAGCACTCAATACAAAATAGCACTGGTTTCCTCTCCATGCAAACTGCTCAGCATATCCGAAAACACCACTCACATAACCTCTTTCTATGGTAGTGCAACACTGAAAAAAACCCAAGGTCCTACAGGTCTCACAATGTGTACCTGCACTGTCTCTCTCTCTCTCTCTCTCTCTCTCTCTCTCTCTCTCTCTCTCTCTCTCTCTCTCTCTCTCTCTCTCTCTCTCTCTCTCTCTCTCTCTCTCTCCCTCCCTCCCTCCCTCCCTCCCTCCCTCCCCCCCCCCCCTCCGCACACGTGTACGTAACCGATGACTCAACAGATATGCATGTACATTACAGCTGTAGTAGTAGCAAGGCAATGTATGCGGATAGAATCATTCTGCATACGCACTGGACGGCTTACCAGTGCCAGTGGAGCATGTTGGAGGAAGGTTTTCACCACCGATGCCAGCAGTTGGGATAGAAAACAACTCATAATGGGTGTGTAGAATTATGGTTAGATTGCATTGTTCGAGTTGTCCCTTCCTTAGCTTAGTGGGCAGTTCCTCATGCCCACAGAGTTCGTAGCACTAGTGGTACCAGAATTGAAGTTGTATGGGTACGTGTGTATAAGTTGTACTATGATGATAGATACAGTCATATTTGCTAGAGCAGAGCAACTATTTATGCGCGGGTTCAGCCCACGGACCTTGTACGAGACAGCTGCAAACATTCATCTCTTGTATGTGACGACTCTTGTGTATATGTGACTGTGACCCGTGTTTACTAGTGACTATGACTATGAGTATGACTCGTGTTTACATGTCAGTGAACTGGATGCAGGTGACGGCAGAGCTGCAACAGCACCACCACCACCTCTGTTTACGTACTGTAGCATCCATCCATTGCTGTGGATGGGAAGTTTGGGAACTACAGGTCACGGGTACGACACTGTGGTCAGTGCAAGTACCACTGCTGCGGTATGCACACACACACACACACCTCAGACACCTCAGACCTGCCCATTGCGGAAGCGATGGTAGCGAACAGCTATGTTAGACATAGCAACTTGTGCTGAGATTACACCATTCAACAGCTTGCAAGGCTGATGAATTGACCGCCACTATTTTTAGCCTGGTATCCACCACACAGCTGATTGAAGTGACACACACACACACACACACACACACACACACACACACACACACACACACACACACACACACACACACACACACACACACACACACACACACACACACACACACACACATACACACACACACACACACACACAACAGTCTTAAAATCAGGCCATTCGAGCTGTTCGTGTGCGGCGGCCTATTGTGTTTGGTGTATTCCGGTTCACTTTGTATGATGGAAGTGCTGGCCTGGAACCAGGGACATGTAGCTTTGCACTGATGAAGAGCATTGGCATGGGTCCCATGCCTGCTGCCATAGGCAAGGTTCAACGAGTGTTCATATTATAAGTGGTGGAAAGATGTTGCTTTGGAACTATAGCCGTAGGGTAACAGGTTGTGTGAAATCTCAGTGGGGCAGTGTGTCCAGCGTGTATTCCTGTATCAGAATGGGTCTGTTCACTTCTGAACCTGTCACAGTTGACAGGCTGCACGTGTGCTGCATGGTGGTCTGTCTTGGGCGCTCAGTCAGTCAGTGCATGCCCTGGCACGCTGAGTGCTGCAAATGACAGTGGGCACTGACAGCAAGCTGGCTACAGCATGGTGCTAAATGTAGCAGCTGCATACTGAGCTGCATAGTAGTAGTGCATACTGAGCTGCACACTGAGCTGCTGCTGGTGCTGTTGCTACCACTCACTGTTGCTGATGTTGCTGCTTCTGTGGTTGTCAGCTACTGTTTGTCTGCCTTTGACCACCATGGAAAGAATATCACTGCAAGCTGGTTATTGTTTTTGACAGTTTTCGGGTATGTGCTCACGCCAGTGAAGTGCTGGACAGAAGAGCATCTGCTGGAGGGTGCAATCAGGATCATTCCTCACACGTGTCGGACAGCTTGGAAAGTAGCACGATCAGCTGGGTTGCCAGGCATGGTCCAGCATCACGGCGCCTCCTACTGGAGTGTGCGTAGAAAGCCTTGATAATCCCGGCAATGTAAGTAACATGGATATGCCCGACATTGGCAACCACCGTTCGTAGTGCACTGTAATGCATGCTCTGCCATCATGAGAATGGCTCGGATCATAAATCATTTGGCGATTTTACAAACTTTGTTCACGGCCAAGAGGTCCATTAGAATGGACATTAGAATGGACATTAGAATGGACATTAGAATGGACATTAGCATGGACATTAGCATGGACATTAGCATGGACATTAGAATGGACATTAGAATGGACATTAGAATGGACATTAGAATGGACATTAGAATGGACATTAGAATGGACCCCTTTGCCGCAAATAATAGAAACTGTTCTACTGCTGCCACGTGCCGTGTGCTCTACCTGTTCGAACACAGTCTTGACGAGGGGACTGTGTGTGCGGGCATGCAGCACAGCCCTTAGAACTGATCCAGCCGGCTGAGGATGGCCCGGCCAATACAGAGAATAGGCATACTATTGATGATTGCCCACACTCCTTTATACTTGCCTCATTCCAAGAAAGAGATGTGGTTGGTTAGCTGAAAAGTGGCCTGGCCATACACAACAAACCGAACTGGCTTCTATCCTATAGTATGTTGTCAAGTAGCTGTACCTGCACAGTCGTGATATAAGTAGTTGGTAACATCATGATCCGTGTGCATGACTCATCATGATGTCATCCAATATGGACACCTGAGGGCCTGGGGCAGGGGCCGTGCCCAGGGCCAAATGAGGTGGGGTTTGATGCAATGATGCAATGATGTAATTTGAAGATGGGTCAGCACTCAGCCATGCACCTCTGAGCAGGAAACAAACTGTGAAGTGTCTGGTGCGACGCATGCGCCTTCTCAGTGATGATTTCTCTGGTCAGGACTGTACATAGTCCTTAGCATCACGGCGCACAGATCCCCCACCCACATAATTATTGTTAGCCAAGTTCACATCTAATTATTGTGAGAGCATACCCTAACATACTCTAAAGCAATGCATTCATTCTGTAAAATGAAACCTCGAAAGCAACATTCCCATGTTTGCCACTTGCTTGAAAGTCACAAGTGAGGGAAACATGTTGCCGCTGTGGTGGTGGCACAGATCAAGTTTATTTCCATCCTGTCGATAGTACTATGGATTCTTGATGCCGACAAATAGGAACCGATTTCATGGATCAAGTTGAGTCCCTGAAACCGTCTGGGAGATTCACACCTAAAGAGTACTATGCCACTGCCCGTGACCGGCATGGCTCATCAGTCGCTACTGCCCTTACCTTCACGCAAACACATTCAAGTAGAACAAGAGGGCAGAAACCGGCCGCTGATTCAACCTTTCATTCACACAGATTCTTGGTGGTATACTGTAGCATGTGTCGTGACCAAGAAAGCTGCAGTGACAACATACAGCACTGAAGTAGCGGTGAGGCATCCTGCAGCTTCATAACTCGAAGAGAATTGGTGAGCACACATGCTCATTCCCTGGGCACTGCAAATTCACAACTCATTTCATTTTACAGAATCATTTTCAACGTTTCGGTAAATTGCCATCATCAGGATGCCGGATGATGGCAATTTACCGAAACGTTGAAAATGATTCTGTAAAATGAAATGGGTTGTGAATTTGCAGTGCCCAGGGAATGAGCATGTGTGCTCACCAATTCTCTTCGAACATACAACAATACCGCATGATAATACATGGAAGAGCAGAGCAGATAAAATCAACAAATGATCAATATCTAGTCACATAACCAAGGTTACAGCTAGCGCGGCAGGCGATGCTCAATTTGTATTTATTTATGTAAGGGATAGCTCAAAGGCCAGAGCATATCGAGGAGGTTTCCGCAGCCAAAATAAAATGTTAATTCGATAGCAGGTATGTGGAGAAGAACTACAGTAAAAGTCAAGTGATACAGGAACATAGCTTTAGACAGGAACATACGTTTAGCGTTGTAATTGATGTCTCCTTTGAGATGCTTACAAACTCCTGTATCGCCCATGATCAAACTAGTGCCAAAAATGTCACACATGCAAATTGGCCTGCACTAGTTTCGAGTTTTCTTATCTACTTGGAGAAACTAGAAGCTTGAACTAGACTGTGACATTGTGATGAAATTTCAGCAGGCCAGATGTTGCAAAATTTAATCTGTGGGATCTTATGTCGTTAGCGTACTGTTTAGCTCTGTCAGCTCTGTCCGATATCCGTTTTCAAATGACAGTGATGTCATGAGACGAGCCAGGTGACTGGGAGCGGTCAGGTGACTGGGAGCGGTCAGGTGACTGGGAGCGGTCATATGCTGTGAACTCCTGCCGTTGTCCTCTTTGTGCCTGGCTGTGTGGAAGAAGGTAGGGCCGGTGCCGTTGAAATGGCTTCCGTGCCCTCTTTAGAAGTGGAACACAGTTGGACGTAGAAGGTACATGACTGCTTGCCTGCTGAGGAGCTGTAGTGGTGTAGCCATGTAGTCGGCCGGGTGCCTGGATTTCATGTACCGTGGTCCAGTTTGATGGTGATGGTTGTTTCAGCTGTGGAGGCTGATAACAATCAAATTCTTCCTTGACATCTTCCTCGCTTTGCTCATACAGATTCCACGACAGCTGGGCATCATGTTGATATGGTTGGTGTCGGGGCGGTGTGTTGGCTGTGATTCTAGCATCATATGCCGGCTGATTCCAGCCAACGTAGGGGTGCTTGTCCGCACTTCTGTTATGTGCTATGGGAACGGCAAAGGTTGGAGCATTGGATCCCCTGCTGGAAAGACCTTCCGGTGGATTCTTGGACTCGGTGCGTTCCCACTGTGCTTGGTCCACAGCGGCGTTGCTAACGGCAGCTAATTGTGATATTGAGGCTGACGCCTTGCTATTGTGATAGTCTGGTTCCATAGTGGTGGTTGTGTTACGCCGTGCCATGTAGTCATGCCGTGAGGATGTGGATTGGCTATCCGAAGATGACCGGGACGATATCAATGGCTCTAGAGCAGGAAGATTAGGCATGTTCTCAATAGTGTCTGGTTGAAGAGGTCCTTGAGCTATCAGCCTTGGCTCAGGGTGCACTCCACCGCTGCTAGGTGTGATTGCAACTGTCTTGGGCGGCGGAATATGACCAGCCATGGTGTTAGCCCTCTCCCTGGTCAGCTTTGCTAGCACTTGTGGACTGGAAGCTGCTCCTGAGGTACTTGCACTGACTGGAGTAGCAGCCAGGTTGCGCTCAGCAGGCAGGACTGCAACGGATGCAGTCATGGGTATGTGGCCCAATGGGACTGCCATCAGCATGGCGGCTGGCCGAAGAAGTGGCGTAGTTGTTTGAACGGCACTAGCACTGGTAGGTTCTGGATGCAGCAAAGCGGTGGGTCTGTTCATCACCACAGTACGGGCTACTGGGCCCTGCATGCTGCCCCGCGTGGCTGGCATGGATAAGTGCAGTATCGGCTGCGGTACAGCTACATCAGCCGGCCTGGGTGGCGGTGGTGGATTGAAGACACTGACTGAAGCAAACTGAGGACTGTGCACCGGGACTGCAGCAGTCACTATAGATGCTGTAGCTAGCGGCAAGTTCAGACGGCGGCCAGGAGTGTCGGATGGCTGGTTCACAGGCAATGCAGGGAGTGATCTTGTGAGCTCACCGGCGTGTGCTGGTTGGGGTATGGGATGCTGATACACCATGGGACTGGGGCCAATTGCAGGCCTGTAGCCACAAACAACAGGAATAGCAGCACGCCAGATAGCCTCATTTGACACATGTTACCAGAGTATTCAACCCAAAAAAATTAGCTGCAAGAGAATCCAGGTTCAACGGTCCCCTGAAGGAATCGTGCCACGTCTTAACGAGTACCTCCCAAAGAGCAAATCATGAAGAAATCATGAAGACTCCTTGGGTGTTATTGACAAATTGCCTTTCTGATTGAGAGCTTGCTCAGCTGTGACACCTTGCTAGTGACTCAGTGTAGAAGGCATTGAACTTTCCAATACAGAAAACAGTGTATACGGTAGAGCGAGCATAATAAGCTGACCTTAGGTCCGGGACTCTGGGCGCCGCTCCACTTCTCATCTCAAACAGAGCCTGCTGTAAGTCTAGTCTGGTCCGGCACAGCCAGTACTGCTCAGCAGCCAACTGACCTTGGTTCTTGATCAACTCCTGCAACACAGTGACCAGCAACAGACACAAATTGACAACTTGACATCACAATTCTCTTCCTGTTCAGTGATTCCTTCAAAAGAACTCATGCTGGAGTGTGACGGCCCGGAGTACCAACTTTTATAGACAGCATGGTCAGCCTAGAAGGTGCAACACTTCCACTTTCTGAGAATCTCAAAATCACAGAGGCCGCCGTGCATCAACGGGTTACGCGTCTAAACTACAGTTAGCACTGTACCTGTATTAACTGACTTGATTCTTCCAGTACACATTGCTGAGAGATATTTCGAGCTAGGTTCAGTGTTTCGCGCAACTTCACCTCCGCCTCTTTCTGCACAGCACGCCTGGAAGACACATACACGACATCAATGGAAAATGCATAAGCGGCCAGATGATGACAGTGATGGGATGAAAATGCCCGTGTGAGTGGTGATGTTGTAAAAAAAATTTGTAATAGTGTATTGGAAAGATGTGCCAGCTACGATGCTAGTGGAGTAGTTTACTGGACTGGACTGATGAATTGATCGTTACTTGTCAGTTGTAATATTCAAGCTGTATTATACTGTGCACACACAAAGCTCCACAGTGGAGCGTAAAGGAGACAATCACATGAAAGGCACCAAGGATGATTCACGCAGAACAGCAAAACAACTTGATCTTGTCTGCTGACAGCATAACAACTTGATCTTGTCTGCTGAATGCAGACAAAGTGGCTAGCCTACTTGCCAACCCCTGGCAAGCAGTTTCCTTGACACTGATGACGTTTTTCCTTGATTTTGCCCATTTTTCCTTGATCTACAATAATTTTTACATCATGATTGTGCAAAATATGTACAGTATGACCAAAACTTGCTTTTTCGCTCGTGTAGCTTCCAGTTAGGTATACAGAAACTACCTATATTGTAGTGCATGCATTATGTTTTTGTTGAAGGTTTGACGCATTTCTTTGATGATGACTTCTTCAAATATCAGTGTCCCATCGAACGTTCGTGGGCGGGCTGCACAAAGGGTAAGAAACAGTCTGTTTAATCAATCTCAGTCTTCTTAACTCTTCTTGTAGGCACAGGCATGCTTGAAAGCAGTTTTCCATGTTGCTCATTACTTTCAGGAAGAGAGATGTGATCCTTTCCCCTCTTCCTTTCTCTTTCTCTCATTGCCTTGGCATTCCCAACCAAATCAAAACGCTAGTCTCACTACGAAGCGGCTCTCACTGTTTTCTCTCCAACCAGCACCAACCAGGGCTGTTCCACCTAATGTCTCATGAGGGAAGTTGATCAGAACTTGGTTTTGACTGAAAATCATATTTGCTGCATCCATGTTGCCCTTGTACAAGATCACAAGTTTCAGTACAGCTTGAAAATCGTCCCATGCCCCATACCATGCAGTCAAAACGCCAACATGAACGGATATAGCCAGGGGTAAGCATGCTGCAAAGAGTTGTTGTCAGGGAAAATCCCAAATGTGGGTACAATGCACTATGGCCTTCTACGCCATTCCCTGTGAAGCTTGCTTGTCACCTCTTTAGTACAATACGTTGTACACCGGCGTGGAATGGAACGCTACATCAGTCTATCATTGAACTGCAACTGCCTGGAAAAATCCACATCTGACATGGCTACAGACTCGGAAAGAGTTGCTGCTTGGACCATTTCTAACTGAAGCGTTTGTATTGCCACTATTATAGGAAATTGAAGTATCATTCTGGGCATGAGAAGCAAACAGAAGCATGGTGTGTACATCACCGGGGCCGGTTGCCGCAAAGCCAGGCCAATCCAACGATGCACCCTCTAGTATTCGGGAGAGGGCTTGGCTTGGATAAGCCGATCTCTGTGACCCTGTAAAGCAATGGTGCTGGACGCATTGGGTGTTCACAACTGCTGATACCCACTGTGTGAATACCTGAATTACTACTTTGCCGGCTCAGCAGTTGCTGCTAGGAAACCTTGAGGGATTGTGCAATGGTGGGTGGCTGGTCCTGAAAGGATAAGTAGCGGATACAGGATAGGACAGATCCTACCTAATTGGGTGACTGGCGATCATTATGGCTTGACACTGGATGCCATTCACAATCTGCCCTACGGTGACTGAAGCAACACAAATAACCACTGACTGCTTGTAGTGCACCTGACATGCACTGACATGTGGCAGCTGTCTACAAAACACAACTCATTCATCTCTACTGATGCCCCAGGTGCAGCCCCTTTGTCTGAGATACTGTAGAAGCAATTGTCTCAACTGGTTTCGTTCAACTTTTTGGATATTCGCGATGTAGCAGTCAACTAAAATTCATCCAGGATCCTATAGTAAACTACAACATCAGTGCTGTACACAATACCAGTCTGCGTGTGTGTGTGTGTGTGTGTGTGTGTGTGTGTATGTGTGTGTGGGGGGGGGGGGGGGCGATTATGGTCACACACGTCTTTCTTCTCTTTCTCAGACTCCTCCTGACTTTTCTTTCATTCTCCTGGGTGGTTACCAACAACCAGTACATACCGGAGGATGTGGTGTGAAATGTGTGCGGGAAAAAAAGAAACAAGACCAAAAAGTAGGGATTCACTGGCCAGAAAAAGTCACTTCATAGCTGTGTGGTGTAGACCAGGCTGAATAGTGGCGGTCAATTCTTCAGCCTTGCAAGCTGTTGAATGGTGCAATCCCAGCACAAGTTGCTATGGCTTCTGCTGTAGCATCGCTATCATCGCCTCCGGCGATGGGCGTCAAATGGTCAAATGGTGTGTGTGTGTGTGTGTGTGTTTGTGTGCACAGTTCATTTACTCACGCATGTCTTACTACTGCATGCAATAGCAATGCTGGGACACATTATGTTTACTAGTACCTGGTTGCAGAGCAGATCTGCACCTGACAACATGAACAGGACTGGCACTCACGTGACACAGTCACATCACGCCATGTAGGGGTGGCCGGTTGGTTGCACTGTACAAGACACCATGCTGGGTTGCACTAGATCTGAAAGATATTTCCCATATTTCAAATACTAGTAAATCCATAGGTAAATCCACTGTCGGCTTTCATCAGTCTTGGCATACGCAAGTAGTCATACTAGTGCCGCTAGTAGCTTCAGTGAGTCGAATGGAATAGGCACAAAGAGGTGTCCAGTGCGGCTGGCTACTGTGCTAACGATTGATTTCATTTGAACACGGCATGCAATTCCCCGGCGCCGAGGGCTAACATCAGCCGGACCGCAGGTGGAACTGGTTTTCCTTACCTGGCTATTCCACGAAGTACAGCGCAATTGCTCTTAGAAAAACGCAAATACAGCAGCAGAGACTCGCCAACGAGTACACTGCTAGGTCATTCTATGGCTTAAACCGCCACAAAACCCTTTGACGGGTGCATCACAATTCCTCCTCATGATCTAAAACCTTCCATTTGCCAAGTTTTGGCTAGTAACATACAAACGAAATACGAGTAAAATAATTACTGGCAGTTGCACGGCTCAATAACAATAATAATGGCTGAGGGTCGAATTTTCATACCTTCTTCTCCCCGCCGACATCGCCCGTCTTTCACACTCAAGCACCACGCCATCAACAGGATCTTGAGCGGTTTCTCCTCAGGCTTCCCCCCGTTTGGCTGGACTGGCTGCATTAGCGTGGCAACCCACGAACCACTGCAGAACTCTTACGCCATTGCTAATCAAGCCTCTAACCAAGCTGAAAGTAATATCCGCCACCGAGGACGAGGTCGAGGGTCGATGGCAAGTCGACCGGGTTCCATATTTTGGGGGCCAGGTCGCCACGGGTCCTTCCAGCAGCCGGCCCAATCCCGTAGATCTGCAGATTTATTTACATAGCCAACGCATACGCTAGCTGGGACAATCTCCACAGACGTCATAGTCTTCATGCGGGGCAGATAAAGTAACTCTACCCAAGACATGGCTAGATATCCACTGACGAATTATTTGACTCTTCTCAACCACGTAGATCTACGTGCAGATTTACTCCCCCGGGCCCTGAAGAACATCAACAGTGTTGCCCCACCAACGTACCTAACCTTACTTGTACTGCCCCAGCCCTGTACAGGCTGTAGATCGACGTGCAACCATCGTGACTTGCGAGACATTACACCGAGATATCGTTCTCATTTGTCCTTTACCTTCTATGTTAGTTTCTCGCGACTCCGACTCCGAGTTGAGCTCAAATCGAATGCTCATTCGTTGTCTGGGTTCGAGGATTCGGTAAAGCTACCAAGGAAAGCCTCGGCCAAACACTGTCTGTAGATCTACATGCGAGTTGATGTCTCCTCATCCGTCCCGTGCCCCAAGTGAAATGTGTCTCTTGGACTATCTCGTTTCATCCCAAAGACATTTTTTGAAGTCTTTGCTTCACCCAAGAGTGAAGGAAGCTGAATTATAATTATAATAATTATGGTCTGAACTCTGAAGTCTGACACGTGGAGGTCAGTTTTGTATTGCATGATCACCCGCCATTGGTTAGGAGAACTGAAGCCATCAACTCTATACTCTTTCGGGCCCGCCTCCACGAAAGCCTAAAAGAGTGCTTTCTAAAGTCACTCCCCAGAGTTGTGTCATACATGAACTCAACCTCTCTTACGGGAGGTAGTCACTAAGCTGTAGCTACTGGCATGAGGCTTTGTCCCAATGGGGCCATCCATCCTTGATGCCTTGGTCAGGCCATGACCCCATATCCAATAGTCGGGCAAGTATGGCAGGCTTCAACAGCACTGCACTAAAACTCGCTGCCCCTATTTCCCTGAGTGTCTTGTCCGGCGTCTGTTCTTGTCCTGCCTTGCTGGCATCATTCGTCAGTAGTCGCTGCTCCTCTTTTGTCTAGACTTGTGTGTCTGTGACCAATAAAAAATAGATGAAAAAAATGATGAGGCAACTGAATTCGAGGCCCGAAGTTGAGAAATCTTCGTTGCTGTCTCGAAGTTGAGAAATCTTCGTTGCTGTCCCGAAGTTAGTGGTATAGAAGCAGCAGAAGCTGTATATAATTGGACGAACACAACTTTTTTTTATGCACACACATTAATTTCTCTTCTCGAAGGTGACTCTGTGGTGTCTCAGACGTCCATTGTGATCGTGATGTTGTTTCACATCACCCATCTGTATGTCTACCTGTAGTTGTAGCTGAGCGTCTTGAGGTGTCCACTACCAGTAATAATGTGGTTGTCGGCCCCTGGCGTCACCGCATTCTCTGCCTCCGTGAGGTGCTCAGGTCCCTGGAATACCACAGCACATGTGACTAGCACTGGATCTCTAGGATAAGTCAAAGATCTGGGAGAACTCCTCGATCTTACCAATTCAGTAACCCAATTGCGATAGAATGCGATTGCAAAGAACGACACATGTTCTACAGCGAAATGGTATTGGCACTTCCACGTTGTTGCTGACAAGAATTTAGATGGTGAAGTGTTTCGGCTTGGGTGATGTGAAACTTTCTTCGTGGCCGTGATGGCTGATGGCATGAATTAAAATAAATCATGCTAGCAAGCGAGGTACCGGTATCTGAACACGCTGGGTGGCGTGTAATATCTCTCACGCGTCACGGCCTCCGGAGTCCAGACAGACGTACCTGTATTTTGCTCTCACTATAGTTTGGTAGCCTGGAGTGGTCAGAATTGCAGCTCTCACCATTATAAGTTGTGCCTACTATGTGCTATGCATGTACTGATTACGAGTTGCAAAACGAACTGCTGACTATTCACGGTTCAAGTCAGATCACCAAAAACAAGAACATTCCTTCATGTTCTTGGTCTTCATCAAGCAATGCAGAACAAAAGACATCAACCTGCTTCAGAAATGAACAACTAACTGTTACTTGTGGATGGGGGTGCATTTCATTAGTTTTCCTTGGCGGTAGGTTCTTTGTCATCCAGTGTAACGTTAGTTCGCTCTGTTCTGCACCAGCGGTAGAGTCATTACACCCCCCCCCCCCCCCCCCCGGAGTTATGTACTCTCGTCTACACCCACTACCAAAAGAGGTAATCCCCACTGACAACTAAAGACAACCCGCTCCGCCATTGTCACCAGCTGTAATCCGCCAAATCCTCCGGTTGTCTGCTGCTGCTGCTGTGAGGTGGCGGAACTCCCTACAAGCTTGCAGCTTGCCGTGGCCACCCTCAGGTACAATCCATCGACGAACTTCTCTCGGACAAGAGTCTGAAGAGGTAACAAAGCCTGGTGGTATCATTCTCCCCGGCAAGTGTAGGCCAGGAAAGGCCAACAGCAAAATAGCTTACGGTGGGTGGAGAGTTGTCGAACAGGCATGGACACACACACACACACACACACACACACACACACACAACCTACGGCACCTGATCTCCAGGGATATGTCCTTGACGAACCTCAAAATTTAGCGGCGGATAACGATCTGGCCTTATTGCCAAGGCTGGCTCGCTCCCGCGGGATCTGCCTTTGACAAGACATGAAAAGGCTGGGAAAAGAATCCAATACAGGGTAGGATAGTGTCATGGCCACCAGAACCTGCCGCAGTGCTGGCTGGCATGAGCATTATTAAATCTTCGAAAACAAAATACACGCCTTCTCGCTGCTCGTCCCGGTTCGTCTTGAAAAAGACATTCCAGCTAGTAGTAATCGAGAGCTACATGTACATATGTCGAAGTAGCGACTGTGCCAAAAGACACTTCACCCAGTTCAAAGACCCTCTTCTAAAAAAAAAAGCTTTTGCTGTTGGGAACAGGAAACGTGCGATCATCAGCAAGGGTTCCTGTAATCCGTCAAGAGCTAGCTGTACCGTGTGGCCTGTCGACTGCCGCATCACCCCATGCGAACACTGGCAACTTCTCAGTTCAGGGCTAATTTCCTTTCCAACTATAATAATTGTCCGCCCTTCTTTACCTCCAAAATCCCCCTGCTGTTTTGGAGTGTTTAAATACTGGTGCGGGTGAGCAGTGGTTGTCGCTATTGCAGCCACAGTCACTGCATATGCTCACCTTGATCTCTCGCTTATTTTATGCTGTTCTTGCCGCTCATCCTTGTCCTGTCGTGACTGGCTGTCTGGTGAAGACAATGAAAATGATGGATCGGCACGCATAATTTCTGCGCACACCTTGGAGCAGGGCGCCTTTCTAGTGCACACCTTTCTTCCACCTTGGGCACATGGAGAGCGGAACATATCACAAATTAGCACACTACATGTGGGTAAGATAAGCCGCAAATAAGTTGGCATAAGCGTCCGTATACATCATGTGTGCAGTAAGAAGACATTTGACTCACTTACAAATTCCTGTCCACGGCCTTGATGCAGATCTCTATTCCTGCTTTGGTGCTTGCCGGCGATGCGAAGTTGAGTTCTTGCGTGGAAGTGCCGAAGTAGTGCATGTCGGTAATGCATGTTGGTAATGGTCGTCTCCCCTGCTGCTACTGCTGCTGCTGCTGCATCCCTGGCTTGAATTAGCAGAATGATACTGATGTACGGATAGGTGGGTCAAGCTCCCGTTGTCACACTGCGGCTGCAAGTCCACTCACACATCGCTATGCCTCCAGTACTATGCCCGTCGTCCTGTATGGGCATAGGCATGGTGTCTGCGATGTTACTTGATCAGCCGGCCATAATATTATTATCATACGAAGTCAGACTATACTTGCCTTTCTCTGAGCTCGCACACTACTAATTGCTCTACTGCTCTCAGGTACTTACTTACGCCAGCCAATGCCAGCCATCCACTGTACTTACTTACGCCAGCCATCCACTGTTAGAGCTGTGACAGTGTGAGTTGAGGTGGTGCGACCTGGGCTGGGGATTGACATTACTTTGACATGATGCCACGTGCTAGTTGACGGGTGACAGTCAACGGTTCTGGAGCCATGGAGTCACTTGCTTCTGTGCACCTGAGCCTGTTACGCTGTACACTAGCAGCCATAGCCAGACAAGCCACGTCGTAGTACTACCACTAGTACTAGTAGACTCCTGGCCAAGACCGGCAGGTATTCAATGGTGTCCGGAACAACCAGGGTAGTGCAGCTCCGAGGTAATCTGCCCTGCCCTGCTTTGCTTGCAACCCTGCCGCTGATGGTGATCCGATATCCAAAACTCGTATCAATGTCTTCAGACCTAGCCTGTGATTAGATCCGGTCATTCCGCAATGTCCTCGCAGGCAGTGACGATTGAATTGTCAAATATAATGAGGTCTCTCTTCGACAAGATCGCTCGCTCAGTCACCTAACACTTGGTCGCCTTCTCTGTCTCCAACACCCACCTGAAAACCCCGTGTCTCGAAGCAGCATGATATGCTGCGTACCACATTGTCACTACCGCTACTTGTAGTGATTACTCGCTTAGTACGTCGATTGTGATGCAGTCGCACCCGCCAGACCTGGTGACTGATTTTTTTTCTCTGGTGACTGATTCTGTTGGCCGTAGAAAAGGATTCTCTGGCCAAATGAAGGAATTCCACAGTCGGATAGGGATCAAATGCTAATTGCCTCCGTGATAGGTCCAAGCAGTGTAGGCGAACAACCGCTTGTCTACACCTGCGAAAAGGTCGCGACCTCCAGCGACTCAAGAAGCCGGAAAACTCTGGAATCCCGGAAAACGTCAAATCGCCTGCAACCGCAACACCCAAAATGGAGTGCGAGCGGTGGGTATTTTAGACAGATTGACATGCTAGATCAAGGAGAGTACGTGCCAACTCCAGACAACACGCGGCCAAGCTGACATGCCATGTGCACTATGCATGCACACAGCACTACAGTCTACAGACTTTACAGAGTCCGCACATTGTAGGTCAACGTAATGCACAATGTACTATCGCCACCCAAAAATCCGGCCAATTCTCTGCACATGGTAGTCCACTACCATGTGCAGCACTGGCACTGGCCGGATTTTTCTGGCAATTATAGTACACTCAGCTACATTGTATATCAGGTCATTCCATCCACGATGAGAACGGATGAGATTGAGATGATGAGGCGGTTTATGCAGCTCAGGGACCTGTGATCATCGCGGCTGCGCTTGCCGCTTGGCGCCCAGACTGCAAGAGGTGAAGATGAACTACATGTAAAAGCATCAATCCCGGAGGAACGCACATTCCTCACCATTGCAGCACGTAATTAGCCATCGACAGCATAATAATCATCATGTGACGCTCGGAGCAGCTAATCTAGCACTAGTGCATACAAATGGATAATCAATTGTTCACATTGGTTTGTTTCTGTTGTGCATGCTTGACCAGTACAATTAGCCATACAGACAACCCATCACCACCATCACCACCATAAATCTTGCAGGAACATCTCCACAGCAAACGGCAAGAGCAAGCGCTGTGTCATTAATTTTGTTTTCGAGTTATCATTCAGGTGAGCTTCGTATGCCCTGGATCATGGCCTGCATGCCTTGGCTTTTAGCTAAGAAGACCACATTATCATTTGGTCCATGTGACTAGCTTCTAAGCGTCACCATGCATTAGCGCCAGATGCAAACATGAACAAATTACACAATGTGTAATTTGTTTTGTATGCTCAGTGTGAAGACAGATTGAGACAAGCATGTTGCTACGTGCTTCAAAATAATTCTTAGACTTGTTTACAATTCAACTCACAAGCTTGCTCCCTCTCCAGAGCGTTTCCACTCTGTAAACAACGTTCTTACTTGGCAGCGGAGACCCCTCCCCCTCCCCTCCTCCATGTGGGTTCATGGGCGTGAGCAACAAGACATTGTGTTGACACAAGACATCCCAGTGACATTTTTTTAAACATATGCACCGGTACATGTATTCCGCGTCTCTGATGGCACACCCGGAGGAGAGGTGATGGAGAGAGAAAATCAATCAAGCGCTGAACGTCAAAGGTACATGCACCGATACCTACAAAACAGGAAGGAATGTCTGGCGAATAATAACATTAAAAAAACCCAGCTAGAGAAGAAGATTTTCAAGTTAAAGATAGTTGTACTGAAGTGTTTTTTTAAACGTGTTGGCTTCAAAAGCAATACCGGTACCTTGAGCGGGGGAAAATGATTTTGAGGATTTTGAAGGTTGGATGTGGCAATGAGCAGCACTGTTAGAATCCCCCCCCCCCCCCCCCCCATCAAACCGCTGAACCTGTCTGTGCAGACCCATCTGCCGGGTCTTGCCGTCGACAAACAGCAATGCTATACATGTACATGTACATGATTATCACTCTCTTGGTAATGAGACTATTGACCATTCCATTGATTTTTGCTGTAGTCAAATATCCACTGGTTGAGGGAATGGAAAATGGAAAAGCCCGAAGAAAAAGGTGACTGTCACCACCAGGACTCAAATATTGACTGCTTATATTTGACTTCTTTTTAGGGATTGAACACATGCTTTGCAATTTGGTTTGTCGTGATAAATCCAATATTGACTCCGTACTGGGTCAATATAGAAAAAAATCTCGTAAAAGACCTCGGCTTTACCTCGGTCTTTTACTCGGCTTTCCTTTCCTATTATATACTGACCTTGTGCTGGCTTGTACTCAGTCAATATTACTATTAGATAGTATACAGATCAACAGATCACGGAAACTCATCCATAAATCTTGCTTGATTCTTCGTGAGAGCTCTGTGCGAACTTTTCGGTGTAAACATTGTGAATTGCAGTGTATTCCAGGTTAGGTTGTTGTTCACGTGACTTTACTAGTACAGTACATGTATTTTATTATTATAGACAACACCTCATGGCATGAAAAGAAAATCAGCCAGTACGGGAGATGTGGGTGTTAACCAACCATGATGAATAAAACTGAAGAGAAGAAAAGTAATGGTCAAGACGGAGAAGCATGGGAGGGACAGGTGATGGTGAATCTAGTGAGCTTTTACTTGGCAATCCCAAACGACCCATACCATGCCTGCTGAAAATGGCGAAGAAGAGAAAAGTTGTTCAGCCGTCGACACCTTCACTTCACTGTACATCATGGTACACGATGCGGCATCGCGTTTATTAGGATCAATGCAGGGTTTTTTCCAGCCGTGCTGCTACCCACAGTCAACTGGGAACTTGTGGCCAGGCACAAGGGGTACATGGGTGCGGTTAATTTTAAAATGGAGTTTGTTGGCACTTGTGCTAGTGGCTGTGAGACTTATCCCCTTACCGGGTGTTAGCGGCCGTCGTGAGTTACTTTCGCGAATGTGAAAGACAGAACTCAGAAGACCAGGCCAGGGAGTGCGACTTCCTGCTACCAAGAGTCCATAACCCCCAGAGTGTGCAACTCCAGGTTGGGGTCTGGCGCAACGAAATCCAAACATTGCGTCATCCGGTCCCCGGGCAAGCATGGGCGGATGGGGCCATGTGCATATCTGGTACATCCGGCGGGGGTTCCAAGTTAGTTGAAGGTTGCTTTGAAGCAAGCCACGGAAGTGTCACGTAAAACTCCGGCGACAATGGGGAGCGCTTTGCTTTAGGTTCAACAGTGGCCATTGTTCTTCTCTTATCGGAGAGACACTCAAAAGAGAAAACTGTTCGACAACTCTAAAATAATTCTTTGTGTACTTGAGCCTTTCCAGGCGTGTTACGTACAATACCTGGCCGTGGATTGTTGTTGTTGTTTGGCTTTATTTAAAGTGGAGTTCCAAAACAGGCCTAAACCTAATGACAATGGTCCCACTGATAATAAGAGAAAAGAAAATATAATAATAAGCGGACAAACAGAACCAAGAAGAAGATACAGCTGTAGTTAGATAACTAATATGAGCACGGCAGCAGGGGAAAAAAGTCACAAGCACGGCAACCGGGAAGAAAGGAGTGAGTGAGTGAGAGAGAGAGAGAGAGAGAGAGAGAGAGAGAGAGAGAGAGAGAGAGAGAGAGAGAGAGAGAGAGAGAGAGAGAGAGAGAGAGAGAGAGAGAGAGGTAGTGAAGCAGATGAGTTCATCCTAGTTGACGGTACTGCCTAACAGAAAGGCCAGGCTTAGCGATTTGAAAGTGGAGCGCTTTCTTTCGAGGCGTGCTGTGTCTGGGAGCTGGTTCCACAGGATAGCTCCAGCATGGCTAATGCGCTTAGCTGAGGATGCAGTGGGGGAGACAGGAATGATGAGTAACTTGCTGTTCCCTCCTCGTGTTCGGAGAGAGGGACTACGGGTGAAAAAGCTTGCAAACAGAGTACTTGAAGATTTGTTCAGGCAGCGCCAAATGAATACAAGGATGTGCATGTGGGTGTATATGCTGAGGGTATGGGCATTCATGCGTTCAAGTAAGGGAGCCGTGTGAGTGCGAGGGGCTGCCCTGCACACCGAGCGAGCCGCACGTTTGAACAAACTATTTAGGCGCTTATCCTGATAAGACGATAAGAAAGGGGCATAGGCAGCAGATGCATAGTCAAATTCTGATAGTATAAAGGACCTGAAAAACTGAACACGGCAAGAAAAAGGCAAACATGCTGCACTTCGATTTAGTAGCCCAATCTTAGCGGCAACGCGGCGTGCAACATGGCTTGTCATGGTGTTCCAGCTCATGTCTGAGTCGAAATGTAGGCCAAGATACTTGGCCGTTTTCACAACAGGCAGCGTCTGCCCATTACAAATGACATGCAGCTCAAGTGCTTGAGATGGGGATGGGGGAATAGGCAATATCTGTGTCTTTCTTTCATTAAGAATTAAACCACGGCCCTTCAGCCAGGTGGCCAGGTGCTGAACAGCAGCTGAAAGGTGTGCAGAAACAGCTTCCGCAGACTCCCTGCTACATCGTATAGAGATGTCATCAGCAAACTGGATTGCTCCCACATTAAACGGTGATAGTTCTTCTGCTATGCCGCGGGCATAGACAATAAATAGCAGTGGGCCCAGTACCGACCCCTGGGGGACACCTGAGTAACTGGTGTACGGGAGACTTCTAGTCTGGCCAACCTGAACGTACTGTTCTCTATCAGAGAGGTAATCCACCAGCCAACAGAGTGCCGTGTCGCAGATGCCAAGTTCGAACAGATCTTGCACAAGAGTTTGATGTTTCACTTTATCGAATGCCTTTGACATATCAACAAAGGCTACACCTGTGTTGAGTCTGTTCATGCGGGCCTCACAGATACCTTCCACAGCTAGCACTAGTGCGTCGGATGTAGAGTGGTGGGATCTGTAGATTCGTAAAGAAAGACCCCAAATTGGGCAAACGGGCGAAGTAGGTCCGGGCCAAACTTCCCATTTCGTCATAGCTACTCACTACATGACGTATGAAGTTTGGATTTCGTTGCGGCACTGATTTGTGCTGAGAAGGATCACGAGTTGCACACTCTGGGGGGTTATGGACTCTTGCTGCTACTGACTGCAGAGCCAGATTATGTACATCCTACATGTGCAGTGCTGGCAATTCCGGTCCGATTTTTATACGTGTGTTTTCGTAAGGTTGAACACGATCATGCACAATCATGTAGATCCATGCTACATGCAACCTTTTAAAAACACACAGGGATGGCGGGGGCATTAATTGGGTATCTGGCGAACGTGTCCGATCTTGGGTGATAGTATTTCGCGGCAATAAGTGGTTGCAGTACAAGAAGTTAGCAGTACATGTACAATTGAAAGTATACGTGCGGCGGCATTGAATATTGGCAAAGGAAACACACCTTCATCGACTTCAGGTTCTTGATCATCAGCATCTGAGTTCTGATAATCGCTTTTTGTCTCATCTGGACCGTAGGCAAAACCACGTCAAATTGAAATACATGTTCCAGTACATAATCATTAGTGGTTGGACCGCAAGTTTCGATTGAAAATATTATTACGAGCCTGTCGAAACCTGACGTTTCCCACACTGCGTCAGAATAGAGAGGTTCTGCATTTCGCCTATGAAGATGTCACACCAGAGGAGTATAAGGATAATTATTATTTGGCACGAAAGCCTTCATGTGACACTAAACAATGTGATCATAATGGCGCATGGCCATGGGTACGGCGCGGCAGGCTATGGTGGGGATAGCGAGAGGGTGGCGATCACAAGGAAGTACAATACAGCGTCCTCCGCCTTGTAATGTAACATGCTGTCAACCAAACAACATGTTTTCAATCCAACACAGCTTGTCTAAGTGCACACATGTAGATGGAAGTAGTCAGAGAGGGAAAGTAAGTTAACCAACACACGCAGCACAGAAGCCATTATACATGAAGTTCCGATTACGCCTTTCGTATCAGTAGACATTACTCTTCGCCGTCGAATACAGTGGTGATTGTAGTCGACTAGTCGCAGCAAGCAAGTCCTTATGTCCGCCTAGTCGAAACCATGTGGCTTCTGTGCTGCGTGTCACTGTGTTGGTTTGTTTCCCTCCAACCAAAACTCTTTTCAATTATAACACTGATAAAAGGGAAAGTTACCGAAACAGTGCGAGCTACATGTAGATTCTTGCATTGACTATACTACCAGCAGACGCCATCGCAGACTTGTTTTGTATTTTATTATTATTTAAGGATTTCCCTTTTGATGTTGGAAACTTTCAAAGTAGTTTCATGTACATGCACATGTAGTTGGAAACCAACACTCAACTGTCTCAAGTCAAGAGTGCATATGTACATGTATTACTCAATCTCCGAATAGCTACAATGTAAGTTGTTGCGATTGTCTCGGTCTCATCAGCGAAGATCAGAGCCATGAATTTCTGACTGTATGATCCATCGACCCGCGGCGACACACAAACAGACCATCCGTGGATTACAGTAGTTCGTATGGCCTGGGTGGCTGGGCCTAGTCACCATCGCTGCTTGGCAGGTGTGGGACAACACCATAATTTTCGTCCAGCTTTTGTGAAAAACAGTGAGTACGAGTACGAGTGTGTGTGTGTGTTGAGTATCGCGGTGGGCGTGGCTAAAAATCCTGTTCTCAAAGCTGCCGGTGAGGCACGAGAGGCATCGCCAGGAAAAAAGTTAGTGCCATCAGCAGTAGACAGAGCTTGCTGCGAAGTTTTCACCGATCCAGCGGCAGCTGTTGTTGTTGTTGTTGTTGTTGTTGTTGTTGTTGTTGTTGTTGTTGTTGTTGTTGTTGTTGCTGTTGTTTTTGTTGTTGTTGAATTCTTTATTCTCACGATGGCACCATCGCCAATAAGAGATAAATTTATGGGAAGGTGAGATTGTGGGTTAAACAGTTGGAAAGTGATTTACATCACTTTGAACTTTACAAGTATGGGAGAGGGTGAGCGCTGCAGGAGCAGATTGAGTTAATCAGCAGTGAGCTTGTTGTGGTTGTTGTTGTTGTTGTTGTTGTTGTTGTTGTTGTTGCTGCTGCTGCTGCTGCTGCAGTTGTTGTTGTACTTTATTTAAAATCGCATCACAAACAGGCAACTATGCCTTCTTACATATGGGCGACTATGAAGAAAATGTTATGCAATAAATGGAATGGAACGATTGTTGACTAGCAGAAGATGTTATACGAAAAAGATACGAAGATTATCTCAAGCAGTGTGAGTCTGCATCACACTTAACTTAAAGTGACGTAGAAGACATTGAAATGAATGAAACTAATAACTTCAGAAGTCACTACTGGACGTAGGCTAGTCAAAGTGGTAAACGAAGAATCAATAAACATAAGTTGAAGATGGGTTTGACCACTAGAGGCGCTAGTGTGCTGGCTATTATAAGCCAGAAATGGATGCCATGGATTGTGCAATGGCAAGCTTGAAATGACAGGAACTGGTTATCTCGCAGATATCATTGGGGAGTGAATTCCAAACAATGGAGCCATGGAATTGCAGAGTTGATCGGCCGCTGGGCCAGTAGGGTCCAGCGGATAATGCTCCGAAAATGTTCATATAATGCTAACCATAATGCTCCAAAAACTGCCTTATAATGCTGATTATAATGCTTCAGCAAGGGATATAATGCTCTTGGTTTCGGACAAAAATAGAAGAATGTCTGCACATTGTCAAACTTCCAGGAAATTATGCATATCGTCGATCTGCATCTGAAGCTGCCACCTATCTCTCACGAGCTCCACCACTTCTTAGCACTATAAAACATGATCGCTTCTACATTGATTGCTCTCCATTCCAACTTTGATGCAGGGTTGTGGAAGAATAGTCGGCGTATCAAATATTTCCCCTAATTATCCATGTAGTGAGAGATGAAACCATTATTGCAGGTAGTCATTCATTGTTGGGATGAAGTTAATCTTGGCAAATAGTATTCCTGCCTGCAGACAAGCTGTCACTGCGTCCACTCTGTGAATAATGTCTTCATCTGAAACACCAGACATGAGGCCAGCTCCTGAGATCCGATCTCAGATGGAGAGCCCTCCCATTTGCGGAAATCCTGAAAACACGTGGTCAAAATCTATTTTTTTCCACTCTACATCCTTTGCTTGTGCTCTCATCTCCTCCTGGAGATGGTGTGTAGACGTATGGCTTGCCACAATACTCTTCCTTTCTGATAGCATGTGACCGTAGGCCTGGCATTACTACCGTCCAGGCGTCCACAACTAACTGAACGTGCTTCGTCAGGAAAGTAAGACAGGCGCTGCTGAGCAATCGACTTGGTGCTAAGTCCATGAAAAATTGTAGTTCTTTTCGAGCCTCCTGAGCTGGACTCGGCAAAGGCAGTTCTTTTGGAACGAGGTATTTCTGTTTATAGCCGCTCCTTCGTCCTGGTCCAAATTTAGCAATGCATCAGTGTCTACTTCAGTATCGCTAGAGATGCTATCGCCAGAGCCTCTGGCACAACTAGAAAACTCTTCTTCGTCTGTTTGGTATTCACTTCGCGTATGTCTCCTCCATAGCTCTCCATTATTCTAAAAGTAAAAGAAACCTCATAAATAATTTCTCCGGATTTGTGTCACTTGAACTGCCTCGGCCTCGGTTGGGCATGCTTCACAAATGGCTTGTATACACATTCACCTGACCACATCGCTACAATCATAACGTTTTTATGTAGCAATAGACTTATAGTTACTCAATCTGCGGACAGCATGTAGCAATAGTTATGTAACGTTAGTGCTAAAGGTGTTACGTGTCTACACAATCATAAAGTCAAGCGCCGGTACAATGCATAGTGCTCAAATGCCCGGAATGGGCGGAGCGTAGTACGCAAGAGGTACACAAAAGGAGTAAAATAGGGCTGTTTCGTTGTTACTCAGATTTTCATGGCAAAAACCAATCATCAGACAACATCTCATGATCATGATTGTAGCCGATTGTTGCCAAAAACCTGGGATTTCCACTATGAAACTCGTTATGCCGCTCAAACCTCACATAATGCTCGTTTTGTTCCTTTCCAATGCTCCATAAATGCTCTGATGCTCGGATAGTCGTATAGTAGAGAGGTTAAGTTTCACGTAAAAGTCTTACGTCCGTGAACTTTTACGTCAAAAAGTGAAAAAACTCACGTAACATTTGACGTGTTTTACGTGAGTTGACTGTCCCGCACGTAAGTTCATGACGTGAGTTTTTGGAAGTTTCGCTTGGTTATTCCGACCGAATTTGTGTGAGTTTCCGGAATTTTATCGAGTTTTATCGAGTTTGTTGGAAGATTTGATATTTGTGCGAACTAAACCCGAATCCTGCCAGGCAAAAGTTCACGTCACGTCGCACGTGTAACTTAACCTCTAAAAATTACACGTAACGTGAGATTTGCACCGCGTTTTGAAAAAGGGCAAAAAACGTGTAACTTAACCTCTCTAGTGCCGAATATAATGCCGGTGTCATATAGTAGAATGACCCCCGTAGTGGAAGGCCCCCCCCCCCCCCCCCCCCGGTCATTGTACTATATAGTAGATTGCCCCCGGGGTCACTCTACTATATAGTACAACGACCCCCCTCGGCCGCTATTTTAGTAGAGGTCCGTGAACTCCTGAACTCCTGAATAATCCAAAAGGAGCAAGGAGCACACAGAAAACGCAAAGGAACACTGAACTTGCAAACTTTCTTCCAACTCCAAAACAAAAACAATCCAACACAAGGTGGGATGTTCATGTCTCCTAAAGAGGAAAAGTGCGCGACCTATGTACAAATGTTGTGGACTTTTCGCCACATATTCCCACAATCAAGAGTACATAACCCCGGACTCTTGCCACAATCCATAATGTCCACGTGGAATCTGTGGTGTAAACTCCATCCCTTTCTACCTAGTACCTGCACGTGCGAAACGACAAGTCTGGTGGACTCTGTAGTAGAATGACAGGGGGCAATCTACTATTATAGTAGAACGACCCCCGGTCATTGTACTATATAGTAGATTGCCCCCGGGGTCACTCTACTATAGTACAATGCCCGGGGGTCCATCTGCTGGGGGGTCATTCTACTATAGTACACCGGCATTATCCGCTGGACCCTATGGGCCAGGCCAGAAGGGGACGCGCAACAGCCGTTGAGTGGCGCCACGGGTGTCGCGCCCTACGACTGTAGCGGTTGTACTGACATCGTGCTCAACAAGGCATCAGTTGATGGTTGACTGGGCTGGGATCGGATGCCCAGCCTGCTTCCCAGCAGGCTGCGGATTCTGAGCTTCGCAAAGGCGTTGCAGGTCCTCTAGCACAGATTCCGTGGCACTGGGAGTAGGTGCGGTAGAGGCAAAAACTAACCGTGACTGTGTTAGCCTTTGGGTAATCCTGAAATAAAGATTATTATTATGTATCATCGCCAGGCAATATACTAGTCGTTTGGCCTTCAGGCTGAGGTCGTTCCGAGTGCGCCACAATACACCAACGGTACGACGGATCCATTGCTGCAAAGCCAGCGCATGCGGCCGCCATGATAGCTGGTTATCTACTAACACGCCCAAGTATTGAGCCTTAGCTGCTCGCAGTAGCAGACGAAAAGGGCGTATCAACTTGGCAATTAGGACTTCAGAGATACGCAATGTACACGCTATGGTCTGCCATTGGAAAGCGTATGTGAACATTGTGTACATGCACTAGTACGTGGAAAGCCCATGAATACGACTCACACGCACCAAGCATTCACGTGCCCGCCCGGCGGTTATCCGTCGGCTCGCCATAACGAGCTTCGGCACCTTCTGGCCGGCGTACTGCAGCCTGCAGGAGGTACTGCCCGATGTCGAGACTGAGCCACGTGTGCTCCCACTACATGGTGAGGACATCTCTGCCGCGTCGGCTAATCGCCAGCCAGAGGCATGCCTGGACATACGGGCTAGGGGTTTCTGCCTTTCTGGACGCCGCAGCAGGACACTTTTTTTATGTAAGGGTCACTGACTTTGGGCCGTCCCTCCGCTGTCTCGTCCGGAAATCGTGACCTAAGAACACATGAGGGAATGAAGAAGTAGAAAGTGTGCAAGGAAACCACCATATTTCTGAAGTCACTGGCTGCTTTAGTTGTCGACAAAAGCAAAGACGTCGTTGGTTGGTTGGTTGGTTTATTTGAATTCGCACAATAAACGGGAACTAGGCCCAGTGATATAAAGGCGAATGGATAAGTCACATTTCGAAAAGAGAGTAACAGGAATTACAAAATTATGAAAGAAGAAGTATCTGACAGAGGAGTCAAGCGAGTATCAGGGGTGACAGGGTGGTCCAGGAGAGCTAGTGGGCGGGCTAGTCTGAGCAACAATATGGTAGGCAACTTATGCTAAACTTTTTCTGTCTTGCTATGGCCCGAACATCATCCGGCAGCAGGTTCCAGAGTGCAGATCCTGCGACGGACGGCCGAGAAGCGCCAGAGCGAGTGGAGGATGGCTGACTGAGCAGACCACTGGACCTCTGATGACGGGTTCTCCTGCCAGCAGATCTGACGAACAGTACTGACAACGTGGCACTAGCTTTCCCGTGAAGGCACCTCCAGACAAACACTAGTACTAGTAGCTTGCGCTTGCTGAGTTCGCCTATCCGGTACAAGCCGTGCTGCACCAGCAGGGGGTGCATGATTGCAGGGTGGGTGGCCGTCAATAGCTCGGATAGCCCTGTTCTGTAGCAGACCCAGACGATCAAGCTGGCGACCAAGGAGCGCGGGGAAGAAGGCGTTACTGCCAAAGACTATGTCACGGATGACAACAGCCTGGACGAAGAGACGCCGAGCAGATCGGGGAATATTATGTATATTTGAGGATTTCCCAAAGACGTAGTCTAAATTGAAGGGAGTTCCATTATAATGGGTGGCTGTAGGGTTGAGATAGCAGACAGTGGAGGGCTAATGATTCGTAATGAACAGCCTAGCTAGAGAAATACAATTATGCTGAATGTTCCAGAATGGTCCTTTACTCAATAATACCTATAGCCTCGGGGTATGCCTTGAAATACGAAATATACCGAAACAGAAACACAAAATAAGAATAAGCGCAACGCTCAAAGAAGGAGGACAGAGGCATGTCGATAGGGAGCGACGGGCTCGCCACAGCGCACCAATCTTACGGGTAGTCTTGCTGACAAATCCGGTCGACTTGAGAGTCCCATGAAAGCTTACTATCAAGTACAACAACACCGAGGTATGTGGTAGTCGATGCTGTTGGAACGGCTACACCACGACACTGGACAGTTACGAGAGGGTTGTCCACCTGTCGGTGAGGAAGAAAGGTCACAGCTCGGCTTTTGGAAGGGTTGAGGACAAGGCCCCTCGCCTGTAGCCAAACAGCTAGGTTGGTGACTGCCGTCGTAAGCGTAGCAGAGACAGCCCCAACAGAACTCTGCGAGGAATACAATGCTATGTCGTCCGCAAACTGGATGCTGGGTACAGGGTACAGGACGGAGGGGACGTCGCGGGTGTAAATGGAAAATAGAACAGAACCTAGCACAGATCCTTGTGGTACACCACACGTGCAGGGAGTGGCCTGACTCGTGGTTGACCCAATGCAGACCATCTGCTCTCGCGCAGTTAGGTAGCTGGCAAACCAGGTGAGGGCCGATCCGCACACACCGACGACGTCAAACAGATCGACAATGAGCTGTGCGTGGCGGACTTTGTCGAATGCTTTGGACATGTCCAATGTGCATAGTCCGGTCACATTTCCCCTGTCCTTGGCAGCGAAGAGACTGTCAGTGAGAAGGCAGAGGGCATCCTCAGTGGAATGGTGCTGACGGTAGGCAAATTGGGTAGTAGCCTAGTAGCGAGGCACTGGTTGGTTCGAAGGTGGCGGACAAGTTGGCGTTAGAAGACTTGGTGTATTCTGTCAGGGTCTAGGCCTTGACAGATTATGCTAATATTTTCGTGAATTTATGCTTTTCGCATTGCTGAAAAAATTGCAGAATTATGCTATTTTTATGCGAAAAGTTATCATATTATGCCGCATTATGCTCACATATGCTGCTAATGTATAATGGTTCTGTGCAAAATACCAGGGGAATTTTTTTGTAGAGGGCGTTGCACTGTAGTAGCAAAAGTTCAACGGGGACAACGCACCGTCCGACCAAGCTACGACCGTCACTGATTGTAGTGGACTGGACATGTTATCAAGGGAGTCGTAATTTCTCGTAAACCTACGACTTCCTGGTGCATCTACTTGTACTTGTATTTGTAGAACATGTACGACTGTATGGAATTTGATGCGAACAGGTAGATTATTCCAATTTTATGCGATTCGTATGCAATTTGCCTCGAATTATGCGATTATTCGATTTTGGTAGGAATTATGCGAAAAATTATGCTAGCATAATCTGTCAAGGCCTATCAGGGTCGGGAGCCCCATTTCAGCATATTGCGGCCGGCTGTGCTGACACGGGCAGAGACGTGCCTTCGCCTTTGCATGCCACTACATAGGCCATTTAGGTACAAGTAACCATGGTAACGGTTTCTTGTCAAGTATTAGTTGTGTCCAATAATTATTACACTTCAATTGAGTGTTCTATTATTACCGGTTGTCTTTTTACTTCGGTTCTTGCATAATATGGTTTCACGCGTTTGGCTTTGTGAATAAACCCGTTCTCGCCGGCGAGTACACCGTGGTAAGCAGGTCAACTCGGTAAATCTACATTGTAGATCTACTCGTGTACTCCCATGCGAAAACTCGGAAAAAGACCTCCCTAGCCCTGCGCTAGTGCTAGCGCTACAACAGTGCTACTGCGACTCGAGTCGAGTCGAGTGGGAGTACTGGCCGGCCTAAGCATAAGGCTTACCGGCAGTTTACTTAGTTCACTTCGTGCCCATGGTGACAGTCGACACTGCGTAGATCTACCGGCCAACCAGGGCGTCCACTGCATGTACAATCATCATGCATGATCATGATTGTACTGGAATTTGTAGTAAAAACATCACCTGCCTTCGATTCGACTCTTTTGATTTTTGAACCATCGTCCGATTCCATTCAAATAGTTGGCACGCCACATCACTGTCACCAAAAAATATCAGTACTTTTGTTGTCTTGAACCGGTGAAGGTTGTGTGGCTCGAAGAGCAAGGTTGAGAGGAATTTGATCTCTCCCTTTGCACAAGTAGCAAACACGTTGGAGGGAATACCACAAAGCTATCGTTTCGACTACCGCTTCTCAAAAAAGTCTTACTTTATCAAGTTAGTTGTAGCGTGCGTGTGCTATTTTACTTCGATACTGTCAGCTTCGTGGTGTTCGAGTCTCGGCTTTCGTGGCATTGGTTTGGTAATCAGCTCGGCAATATGTCGGCCACATTGGCGGAGTCGCAAGTATTAGAGCCGAGAGGATTAGCCGTACCATCGCTGGGTTCGGTTGACGCAAGTAGCAACACACCAGCTGACCAACATCCGAAACGTGACGGGCACGACCAGATAGCTGCTGGCAGTGCTCCTGCTGCTGTTACCAGTAGGTCTGCTGTGGGACTGGACGTTCAAAATGATAATGAAGATGGCCACTCGGAGCCGTGGAAGTGGACTGAGAAGGATTTCCGACGCATTGCCGGACTGCGTATAGACGACTCCTGGATGGATATAGACCTACAGCTGACAGAAGACGCTCTTGCACAGCCTAGTGAAGAGGCTGAACGTACGTAGAGTCATGGAAGTTAGAGATATTTCTTTCAATGAACTCAACATAGAGAGGAGAGTGCTCATTTCTGCTACTGTGTTGCCTTCGCCCCACCAGCAGTATCTGCTCCAGAGCCAGGTCAGCCGCGCCAGCGACCCGGCTGGGGGTACTTGGACCCGCTTGGAAAAAGAACACCGGGTACAAGTGACCCGGTTGGGACTCAATAAGAAACTCCCTGACGTACAATAGTCACACCTGAATGTACCCCGGGACTGACCCAGTTGCAAGAGTTGTGTCAGGTACACCGGTACCCGCTTGCTTTGAAATCCTAGCGCAGACACTGCGTGACCAGCTGAAGTCAGGTATCCCGGCAATCTCAGCTGGGTCTCCTGGGGAATGGAAGGGAATAGTTGCTGTAGATCCTCCTACAAGTTGTGTAGTAAGCTACAGTACTGCATATCTTCGAGTAGGTGTGCCCTGTATCTCTAAATGTACGTGTTCACTATTTCTATTCCTTGCTTCATAGGGAAGTTTCTCAAAGACGTGGAGCAACAGTGTGGAAGCAGCTATATAGAGTACGTGGCCGAGAGATTGAGCCAGGAGCGCACTGCTCAGTCACGGACACCTGGCCCACTGCAGCCCTACATGACACACGTCAGTGTCAAGGCAGAGAGCTCTCGGGATGGCAGTGCCAGGGCCGGCAAGGTGTTAGCTCAGAATGCCTTGCTGACTGCCAAGCTGCTGCCAAGTGCAAGCGATGGCAAGATCAAGAGAGAGCTACACGTATCGGTAAGAAAGCACATGAATACTGGGTAGACAGAATTACCGGAACAACATTCATTCCTTCGTAAACTCTCCAGCTGAATGGCTGCCTGTATGACAGACCATCTGTACGCTGGGGCCTTGGAAGGAGTAGTATAATGGGGTGCTTTCCAAACAAGTGGTTGCAGGTTCAAATCCTGCACGATTAGGCGGCATTCACGCCACTAGCCCAGGTAAAACGGCGGCTACTGCCTGTTTGGCCACCGGTGCTAAATGAGTTGCCCTCATACCTTTCTGTTCACGTTTCCTGTATTCGGACACTGGTTTAAAGTTTACGTTCAAGTTGGATTTAGTCATGCAGTACTGATCAGACCTACTCTAATGGTGACTTGGAAAGGGCATTGCGTGTTTACCCCAGATCCTGTTCTCTCCTCCGCTATTGCAAAGACTACTGGCACAGCTCTCTATACATGCCCAAGTTGTATTGTATACATCAAGTACACATGTAGAGGCGACGGTTTCAAATAGGAAATAGGTTGCAAACCGGAACGGACTCAATATTCACTTTCTCTCTTGGTATTTTGATTAGAAAACATATGTCACAGTGAGACTACGATGTGTTATACTCCGAGCCAAAATTTCATGGCTCTGCGATGACCAGAAGCGCCATATCAAGCAGGTGAGTTTTTGACGTGTTGCTTCGCACTGCGACTTGAGTTTTACGACTTTCGAAAAATCAACTTCTTGTCGCAGGTAAACAGCGGCTCGCCTCTCGACAATAAAGCACCGCATACCAATCAAAACTAATGGAAGCACACACAAGGCTTATTGTTACTCTGTACTGGCCGTCGTGGAGCGATAGCAATTACCTAATTTCAGACCCAGAGTGAATTTGACGGGCACTCTAAAACGTGTCCGGTTTGGAGCCACCTCTGATTTGAACTTTTTTGAAGCGAAAAATTGGGCAACTTGGAGGCAATGGGTCAACACAAAGGAGTGGCTCAGTTCGATTGACTCTGGCCCCAGAGCAAACTTCAACATGCCAGTTTCCTTCCACAAACATATTTCGAGTGAAAAATCAACGTTGATGATCGTTTTGGGTCTATACAAATTTGGCTGTCAAAACGTTCCGGTATCGAGCCGTCTCCTCTACTGTAAGCCGCGTACAGTCCACCAGTCTTACATGGTCAATGTCTGAAAGTGTACAGAGCATAGACACACAGTCGAGGATGTGCAGTTATGTTCGTATCTCTTGAGGTTGATGATGAACGATCATCAGACATACCCCAAGCAGTACATATGACTGTGTACTGTATAAGCAGAAAATTTCGTCGGTCAATAATTTCGTCCAACTCCAAAGAAAGGGGATTCGTCCGGTTGTAAATTTCGTCCATGGATCATAAGAGTGTATTGAAAAGCTGGACAAATCAATATTAGTCCGGCATTTAATTTAGTCCAACAGCTCGTTGGACGAAAAAGACGAAATTAAATTCCAGACGAATATTTCTGCTTGTACAGTATATGTACATCCTGAGATGCTGTGCCTGTGTGTTGCAGGGCCGTCGAATATCAGACCTGGAACTTCTGAGGAAGCATGGCAGTCTTCAATACATCGATGCCAGCCACAACATGATCCAAAGTATGCACAGCGGCGATTGTGTTGACTTTTCCTGAAAACCAATCCACTGCCCATGCGGATGAGCGTAGCATCCTTCATTAACACTCCACTGCTGGATGTGTGTGCTGTGTGTATTTCGTGATCTGGTTCACTACACCGATGGGTACTTCACGCAGATTTCAATTCCATCCAATTGATTGGTTGTTTTTGATACATCTTCAGAATATAACGCATTCAGTGGTGAACAGCGATGAAACTAATGCAGATACGATCTGAATGGCATGTTGCATAGTGCCCTTTGAAGTGCTTCTATTGGAAACGGAAATACTGAAATTGCTGGGTAAACCATAGTACATGTATAGAACATGTAGACAAAAACACCCCATATGTTATTGGTGTGGATTTCCACAAAGCGGTACACGCCTGCACCGACTCGAGAATCCATTGTGCTGGCAGCCAGCAGTTTTATGTGTACTTGACTGGGCATCTGATTCCTGTGTTTTTGACGTGCTATTATACAGGCATTGGACCATTGGCCAACATGCCCGATCTCTATTACATCAACATGGCACACAATCACATATCATCGCTGCGTGACTTCGACTACGTCCAAGGACTGAACTTAATCACTGTAAGTGTTCATGTCTATGAGTTCAGTCTGGAATGCCGCACCCAAGTGAATTGTTCAGTGTGCCAGATCTGGTTACAGGCCAACACAGTATGTTGTGAATGCGTAGCTCCAAGGGCATAATCTGTATGGCTGGCCATACTCCCTATACGTTTCACATGCTTTCTACCGTAGGGATGAGGATATCAGGCACTTCTTGCTCTGTGTTGTCCATTTCAAAATAACCTCCAATGGAACTCACATCAAGTCACATGTCACGCACATAATAAACAAATCCAAAAAACTCCTTCACCAACTTCGTAAAACACGAGGCCAACTTAACACCCCCAGTCTGCTCGTAATCTACACCGCCTACATTCGCCCGGTTATAGAGTACGGCAGTCTCGTGTTATCCAACACCACCCGCACACAGAAGGACCAATTAGAACACGTTCAGCGACGAGCAGCCCGTATCTGCTTGCGGATCCCCTTTTTTGCACCAGTCCATCACAGCTCACTTCTTCATCATCTCCAACTTCCCACATTAGTCCCGGCAACTCTTACGACAGGTTATCTTGCCCACAACATCAAGTACATCCATGCTCCCCTTCACCTGCAACAGCCTCACCTTGCACGACCAATTACAGAGCAGCCATATGCCGCTACTACGACACATGATAACATACACATTGAGAACATCACACACATACCGGAACACCAACTCACCCATCAACCTGTCCCTTCACAATTTCAACCAACTACCCCCCGACCTGCGTGAAACAAATAGCAAGCATGCGTTTAAATCAATGGCGTCTAGCCTCATTCTATCATCCATATGCTCCTGTAGTAGCTCACACTGTACCCCATCGTAACCCCACCCCCCCCCCCCCTGCAATGTGTTGGTTTCCTTACTTGCTAGACTGATTTTATATGATTCTGGACTGGTTTGAATCATAATTTTTATCTTCCTTATTGGCTATGGGCCATCGTGGAAATAAAGAATAATAATAATTTTATGTTTCTTGGCTACGTGCAAGGGTATTGGCTAATTACTTGGTTAGTAGATACCGGTAGCATAGTACACATGCTTTCTGGCATTTCAACTTGAGTGCCAGGTGCCGGTTTTGCTGCTGACGCTTCAACAGTCTATTTACATTTGATGGTCCATTTTTATTGCAAACTTCTAGTTGAGTTTAAAGGGTTTTAGAAGACCATGCATAACAATACTCTCTGCGTGTGTGTCCGGTGTTTTGCATGGAATACTTCTCTGCAGTTTCTCGACCTCTCGCACAATAAGCTGACTGGCTTTCCAACAACCAACATGCCACTTCTCCGGGAACTGCGTCTTCAAGGTACATTAAACTCTTTTCACGCGATTATAAAACTGTGTGAAGTGCAGCTGCTTTGCCCCCCCCCCCCCCCATTGAACTGTGCCAACAACAGGGCACTAAACCTAAAGGTGCATGCATACGGTCGCACCGATCGAGTCCCTGTCAACTATCTAGCTGTGTACGTTACAAGATTATTGCTGAAACCTAAAATTGTTTCATGACAGTCTCCCTGTATGTACATTATGCATCAGTCACGGTGGAGCTTGAGACATCTACCACACCGGCAGTAGTGTATTAATGCCTGTCACAGCATGGCGGTTAGTTGGATGGTGACTTCCCATTAGCCACAGTTGTTTAAAATGCAGTTAGCGTTAGCACTTGCAGCAGGTACACTGCCATTTCCTGCAGATCACCATGGCAATTTCCTTGGCAATCTCCATACTAGTAAGCCGGCTATCCTAAGCCTTTATACTGTAGCATTTTACCTTAAAAGGTGGGAGAAATACTCGGCAAGCGTGCTTGGTAAAGTTAACCACTACCTGACAAAGTGTTGCCTGATGTCCATCAATCATGATCTACTTCAGGTAACCAACTGGACGTTTGTCCAACATTTCAGACATCTGCCTCCATGAGAGTCTTGATGCTGCAGGACAACTCGATCCACAGCATGGCACAGCTGAACACCCCTCACCTGGAAGTTCTGAATTTGGTGAGCACTAACTGTTACTGCACCTTAACCTGACCTTCAGGTCTCTCCTCGTACACTTCACTGTGAATGCCATTGTTCACTGTGAATGCCATTGTTCACTGTGAATGCCATTGTTCACTGTGAATGCCATTGTTCACTGTGAATGCCATTGTTCACTGTGAATGCCATTGTTCACTGTGAATGCCATTGTTCACTGTGAATGCCATTGTTCACTGTGAATGCCATTGTTCACTGTGAATGCCATTGTTCACTGTGAATGCCATTGTTCACTGTGAATGCCATTGTTCACTGTGAATGCCATTGTTCACTGTGAATGCCATTGTTCACTGTGAATGCCATTGTTCACTGTGAATGCCATTGTTCACTGTGAATGCCATTGATCCATTATACATGTATAGGGTCATGTGTCAGGGGACACCCATGCAATTTGAAAAATGAAAAAAGCCAGATAAATTGTAGTGGGCAAAAGGGGGTGGGTGGTAAAATACCCCGCGGGCGGATTCTTCTATTCTTTGAAAACTACAAATTGTTCCCATCACAATGTTTCGTGCACCAGCACATCTTCTCCAGGCGTCAGGGGCCCAGCCTCCCCGCCCATCCGACTCGCCACACACAACAGCGCAACTGAACTAAAAGTTCTACATAATATCTGGACAAGACGAAGACGGACAGACGCGAAGACTGGACACGACTAGGCAAACCTGATAACTAAAGAAAAGGACAAACGTTGCGGCAGTATATAATGAGCATGCGCACGAAATAATGTTGCATGCGCGACGATGACGTAAGCGTTGCATGGTGTATACATGTACAGAAGACTGCACATGCAACCAAAACAATGCAACAAAGTCAAGACTAAACCACTACACAATAAAACTAAAGAACAACATAAATAAGCCATGAAAAGTCTTTCACTCTAGACCCGTTGCGCAACATACTCCCCGCCAAAGACCTTTTCAAGGCTCAAGGAGGCTGCAAACTGTACTACATTATAATCTATGCTGCACGCATAGATAATCTAAGACTCACAAACGGCAAAATAAATAATAACAAATGAACCATCAATAGAAAATACAAACGGAAGTCAGCTTCCGAACTGTCACCAGGCACCAGCAAATCAAGGCAATAAACTACAGTACATCCGACCTATCACCAGGCCAGGCACCAACACATCGAGTACAGATCAAACAAATCGAGCAAGTCAAAACTACAAACTTCTACAACAAATCAAAGCGGGAGCACCTTCTAAACTCCTTCACACTCATGGCGGGTTATTTGTTCACGATGCGTTTTCCTTCGCACCCTCCATGTCCTTCTTCTTGTCGTCCAGAACAGCGCCCCGCAGGGTTCCTCCACTGTGGACGACCGTACCGTGGGTTATTTGATTTCGATGCGTTTTCCTTCGCACCGTCCTTGTCGTCGGATTCAAGCAGCTCCCTCGGAGGTCACCCAATCCCAGGTACAAACTGCGGACAGCGGCGCAGCTCCCTCGTTGGTCACTCGTCCAGTCTGGCACGGTGCAAACTGCCTCCCAACGACGTAGACGTACAAATGGTTATTTGATTTCGATGCGTTTTCCTTCGCACCGTCCTTGTCGTCAGACTCAAGCAGCTCCCTCGGAGGTCACTCAATCCCAGGTACAAACTGCGGACAGCGGCGCAGCTCCCTCGTTGGTCACTCGTCCACTCGTGCACGGTGCAAACTGCCTCCCAACGACGTAGACGTACAAATGGTTATTTGATTTCGATGCGTTTTCCTTCGTCGCCAATTTCGTGCACCAGCACATCTTCTCCAGGCGTCAGGGGCCCAGCCTCCCCGCCCATCCGACTCGCCACACACAACAGCGCAACTGAACTAAAAGTTCTACATAATATCTGGACAAGACGAAGACGGACAGACGCGAAGACTGGACACGACTAGGCAAACCTGATAACTAAAGAAAAGGACAAACGTTGCGGCAGTATATAATGAGCATGCGCACGAAATAATGTTGCATGCGCGACGATGACGTAAGCGTTGCATGGTGTATACATGTACAGAAGACTGCACATGCAACCAAAACAATGCAACAAAGTCAAGACTAAACCACTACACAATAAAACTAAAGAACAACATAAATAAGCCATGAAAAGTCTTTCACTCTAGACCCGTTGCGCAACACAATGCGACGCCGTATTTGGATTGCTGTGTGGTTGTCCAATCTAAATGAATCTCGTCATAATAATGACCATTCGATGCCTGCCATGCAGGGAATAGTAAAAGGTGCTTGCATGACGTCGTGGCCCTTCGCTTTTCTCATGTTGAACACGCATGCCCTTCAACATCTTTGCTATTTGAAGTGCTCGTCACATACTGCAGCAGATCAAGTTTTATCCATGACGTAGAGGACGTTTATCCATGACGTAGAGGACGTTGTTTGAGGTCTCGTGAAGAAGACGTAGTTTTAGTCCAGTGCCCGTGTATGCATATACACACACATGCCGACAATTGAAGAAAATGGTTTAATTCACACATATAGCATATTTGAAGAAGGAATAATAATAGTGTTCAAAATGTGGGGGGGGGGGGGGAGGGGGTTGAGTCGACCTGAACTTGGCCACCATCCAATATCTTTTCTTTTTTCGAATTTTATCATCATCATCATCATCATCTGCGTTGCCGAAAAAATAATAATAGTACTTGAGTAAAATAAAAAAATAAAAAATACACGGCATTATGCAGCTGTGTAAGCAGTAGATGCACAGTGTGACTGCCAGGCATCTCTGTCAGATGCCAACTGGCAATTCTCATGCAGAGACATACCAGTCCACGAAACGATAATTATTGTCAGCAAAGGAAATCTTCGGACGACCACGCTTTCTCTTACCATCCACGACACCAAACATCACGTCACGTACAAGCTAGCAGCCGGATGGGCGGCGTGTGTGCCCGAAATAGGATTTTATGGACGGCCCATAAGGGTCTGAAGTACTATGCAGATCCTCGTTACAAGTATACGAAAGAGCTTGGAAGCTCAGCCCTACGCTATGCTTTTTTGCCTTGATGACCAAGACAAAAAAAGCATAGGGATGTTATACATTCTTATAAGTTTCTACTTTTTGTTTTTAGACATAACCTGGGATTCGAACCCGCACTATCGCCCTGCATGCATCCCCGATACACTTCGCATACATACTAATTCTTCCAAGTTGCTTCACGTTATGATCTTGTATTTGAAAGCCCTATTTGAATATGCATTGTGGCCAGCCGTCTTTGATTGTACGGTACGGTACGGGATAGGTACGGGACAGGTACGGGACGGGTACGGGACAGGTACGGGACAGGTACGGTACAGGTACGGTCGAGGGTAATACGACACCGTCTACCGCCTTGATGACGGCAAAAAAGGAAAGGGATGTTATAAATTTGTCAATTCTCCTATTTTTTTCAGGCATTACCTGGGATTCGAACCCGCACTATCGCCCTACATGCATTCCCCCATACACATCGCATTCATACTCATTCTTCCAAGTTGCTTCACGTTATGATCTTGCGTTTGAAAGGCCTATTCGAATATTGCGGCCAGCTGTATGTGGCCAGTTGTGTTTGATGGTACGGTATATGGTACGGGACAGATACGGGATAGCGCCAGGCGTGACACAAACACACACACACACACACAAACACACAAACACCAAATTAAAGCTGTGTGGACCCTGGCTAGCGCCAGACGTTACTGAAGTAACGTCTTCTGCATAGCTACGAGAATTAAAAGTTATTGTCCTGTTTTCTACCTTGGCAATTTAAACATCTCATCAGTCCACTCAGGCGTGCACTGGCATTCTGCAATATGTACTATACTGGCTATGCCCACCAGCATTATGACTCAAGAAAGCTATGTTAGTATTTCGTACGGTTTTCTAGGCACTCACCAAGTGCAGGATTCCCATTGGCGATGCTGACTGTAGGGTCAGCAGGTATTAGAGAGTAGATCATTATTTCAGTGACCAGTCCTCGGAATAGTGCAGGTGGTGCTCTTCTCTGATGATTCAAGCTGCTTAACTTAATAGTATGAGGATATCAAACCCTACCAATATCTGTTACCCCTGTGTGGCACTGCGCTGATTGCTTGTATTCCCATGCAGGCAAACAATTTTGTGGAGAAAATAGAGAATTTGACTCACATGGCTCATCTAAAGGTAGGAAGATTTCCTTACTCTGCCGCGAAGCGCCCGTTTAGATTTTAGAATTTCCCACACAAGTAAGCTACAGGTTGTGACTCCGACTATGATCTGCGGCACCGCAGCCTGAAAAAGCCTGCGGCACAGCCTGCGGCACAGCCTGCGGCACAGCCTGCGCATATTGCCTGCGCATATTGCCTGCGCATATTGCCTGCGCATATTTCCGTTCCCTGATACCCACCGGACCTAATGCCAAAACACAGAGTGTGTGCTGAATTTCTCCTTTGCCCTGTTGCCAATGCTGATATCTTCATGAGGAAGTGAAGGCATGCCCTGATGCCCTGAGTTCTAGTACATATTTCTACGGGATGCACTGCTCCTTGGTGGTTTGTGACAGAGGGCTTATTGGTTGCGCCTGCTTTTCTCCATTCCAGATATTGGATATGACGCGGAATAATCTCACATCTCTGGCTGGTATTGAGAACTGCGTGCGCTTAGAGCAGCTTCTAGTCACTGACAATCCAGTAAGCAGCCAGTTTATGTGGTACCTTACCATAGGTTTATGTGCTTCTTTTTGTATGACATGGTGGGTACACAATCGTGACATTTTACTCACCAGCAGCCAGCTAGGGGCTGATGAAAAGCTGGTCTGGCACGGACCACTGAGTTTTGCCGGGCCTGTACAGTGGTAAATAGTACTTGTAGTCACTTATAC
>NC_088644.1:20949745-21022245 GCF_964019385.1 Sycon ciliatum
TTGTGCATGTATGTGTGTGTTTGTGCATGTATGTGTGTGTTTGTGCATGTATGTGTGTGTTTGTGCATGTATGTGTGTGTTTGTGCATGTATGTGTGTGTTTGTGCATGTATGTGTGTGTTTGTGCATGTATGTGTGTGTTTGTGCATGTATGTGTGTGTGTTTGTGCATGTATGTGTGTGTTTGTGCATGTATGTGTGTGTTTGTGCATGTATGTGTGTGTTTGTGCATGTATGTGTGTGTGTGTGCATGTATGTGTGTGTGTTTGTGCATGTATGTGTGTGTTTGTGCATGTATGTGTGTGTTTGTGCATGTATGTGTGTGTTTGTGCATGTATGTGTGTGTTTGTGCATGTATGTGTGTGTGTGTGCATGTATGTGTGTGTGTTTGTGCATGTATGTGTGTGTTTGTGCATGTATGTGTGTGTTTGTGCATGTATGTGTGTGTTTGTGCATGTATGTGTGTGTGTGTGCATGTATGTGTGTGTGTGTGCATGTATGTGTGTGTGTGTGCATGTATGTGTGTGTGTGTGCATGTATGTGTGTGTGTGTGCATGTATGTGTGTGTGTGTGCATGTATGTGTGTGTGTGTGCATGTATGTGTGTGTGTGTGCATGTATGTGTGTGTGTGTGCATGTATGTGTGTGTTTGTGCATGTATGTGTGTGTTTGTGCATGTATGTGTGTGTTTGTGCATGTATGTGTGTGTTTGTGCATGTATGTGTGTGTTTGTGCATGTATGTGTGTGTGTGTTTGTGCATGTATGTGTGTGTTTGGACGTGTTTGCTTGTATGTGTATGTATTCGGCGCATGCGCATGTGCATGTTTTGTAGTACAATGCCCGGTAAAGACACGTCCTATCCGATGCTCATCCTGGTTGGCCCACCCGGGACAGGCAAGAAGTTCCTCTGCCAGCGGCTGCTGGAGGACTTCTCTGAATTCTTTGGCTTTGGGTAAGTCCGTAATGGGTGAGTATGTTGTACTTACAAATGACTTGCTGTGCAATGCAGAAGAGCGGATGGTTATTTCTTCTAAATACTGTGACTGAGTATGCCTATGTGTCCGTGCTAGTTCTCTCAGCGAGTATTTATAGTCTATTATTGTACTCAAAGTATATGTACAGCTGGCTGGTCTTAAATGCAGTCCAAAAAAACTGTTGCGCTCATTGCCAGTCTCAGGCTGGTCTGTCTTGATTGCTTGGATCTCTGGAGAAGAACAGCGCTGTACATTGTATAGTGCATGTCATGCTTCAGTCCCGGTGTCATCCTCTCCTATGTTTTGTATTGTTTCCTTTGTCTCTGGTGTACTCTGTGCATACCGTAGAGTGTCCCATACAACGCGACCAAGACGTGAACATGAGCGTGACCAGGAGGACTACTACTTTGTCAGTGATGCCGAGTTCACGTCCATGACAGCAAAGGTAAGTTTGACAGAAGTACGCAATCCTGTTCTCCGGGCAGTTGTGAAGTGCCCTTTCAGCCTTTCCCCCTTTTGCTCAGTATGTGAACTCAGTGACCAGATGAAGATTCTGACTGTACACTTGAGGTTCCTCACTTTGCTCTGGTTAGCACATCTAGCATTGCGTCATGCAGCTCGCATGTGACCCATGACGTTTTTTGGTGAGTTTCTCGATTGGTTGGCAAAACTCTAAGCCATTCTTTACCTTGACGCGTCTCATATACTACAGTAACCGATCTTTTTCGTGCTGTAATTGAAAGCCCTCTTTACTTTTGTACCAACGCTACCCAGCTATATGATCCGGATCTGCATGGTGGTGTAACAGATGCTTTCTCATGCAAATCGTACTTCAGGTTTGACAGTCTTCTTAGTTTAAAAACCCCATGGTGTTGGCTGTGTCTGCAGGGTGAATTCATCGAAGTATCTGATCTTTGGGGCCATCACTATGGACTGAGCATTGACGAGGTTGAGAGGCATGCCAGTCGTGGCTTGGCCACTGTCACACACATGGAACTTGATGTAAGTACTGGCTCACAGGTCGTCTGAGCTGTGTGTATGTTCAGAAATACCCAAGCTCCACTTAACTTAGTGCGGCCTACATCGGACTGCGTCCCGTCCGTAACTGGGAAGTCGTCGCCGCTCAGAACTACATTCAAGTTGTGTACATATGCGCCTGGTCAGAGCTGTGTTTAATCCAGATATAAAACGCTGCAATACAGTCATACAACATGGTCCAGGGATGGTGTCCACAGAAGACAGCATGTGCGTGAATTACCATCTTTCATGAACAACACTCTATTGAGTCCTAAGCAAGTCCGAGTGTGCTGTTCACTACTCGAAACTATTTTAGAGCAGCGACTACCCTCACCACTCTTCAGCTTTAACATGGGTGGCAATGTTCGTCCCTCTAATGACGGATCCTTAGGTCCTGAGTCCAGTTGCGACAAGAAACTGCCTGTCGTGAGCTGTCGCGCACAGTCGCAAGGCACCTGTCTCAGAAGTTGAAGCACGTTCAACTTTTGTGACATGTGACGTGCGACATACACAAATGCAGTACAGTTTCTACCCTGGGTGCACGTGCAGTGCACGTGCATAATACTACTAGTGCATAAGGATGTCGCAAGCATGACAAAGACTGTAAACCGTGTGTCGTTATCGCAGCTCGTCGCAGGTGTCGCAAGTCGCACGTCGTGTCGCGAGAAGTTGTACTGTGAATCGGCCTTAAAAGAGTATAGTTGTTAGACGGCTGAAGAACCACAGCCGATTGCAGGGCTACAGTCACACCTACTAGTGAGGTGGACGGCTGGCTGAACGCACATTGTCTGACAAAGGGCTGAAAGACTGGCGGTTGGTGTGTGCCTCTTGTCATGAGCGCAAAGAGCACCATGTCACATTCATGCCTCATGTCTGGGAAAACATGAAACTATGAGAAGATGTACAGGTGGTCCCCTCCTTCCCACCCCCACCCATCCTGGTCTTGTGTGCAGGTGCAAACATTGCTGACTAAATGAGTACATGTAATGGTGGCTTTCTTGTGCTATTGCTGTTTCTTGCCTGTGGGTTTTGATTGCTGTAGGGCGCACTTCAAATGAGGACAAGCTACATCAATCCACGACTAGTTATGGTGGTGACAAGATCAGAAACTGTAAGGCCTTTAAAACCCTGCAAATATTCAATTTGTCACTGCTACTTGACTGTGGGGGGTCTGTGGGACTTATCCCCTGTCACCCATCATTAGGCGCTGCATCTGCCGCTGGATTTTCCGGGTGTTAGCAGCCGCCACGACTTCCTTCGGGAATGGAGACGATAATTGCATCTTTCCCTCAAACCAGTGAATAATTTACTTTTATTCCCGCAGCTATGCAGAAGACGTTACTTCAGTAACGTCTGGCGCTAGCGTGGGTCCACACAGCTTTAATTTGGTGTTTATTTGTTGTTTGTGTCACGCCTGGAGCTATCCCGTATCTGTCCCGTATCTGTCCCGTATCTGTGACTACAAAGGCTCTACAGGATTGTACATAACAGCTGGCCACAATATTTGCTGGCTCCCGTATCTGTTCCGTACCGTACCATCAAACACAGCTGGCCACAAACAGCTGGCCACAATATTCGTCGTATTATGTATACGACTCCCTGATGTAGAGGGAGATTTGGAAAGAAAAAGGGAGACGAGGGGGAAATGTAATTAGAATGGACGTTAGTTGCCGAATAGGTGATAGGATGCGTCAGCAAAAACATACTTTGGAAGAGAGATCCCGTCGTCTCCAAAATAAGCGTGAACGGGCAATTCAGCGCCGGTCACAGGAACCGTCGGAAGAGAGATCCCGTCGACTCCAGAACGCCCGTGATCGGCAGAGTCAGCGCCGGTCACAGGAAACGTCAGGACAGACATCCCGTCGACTCCAGAACGCCCGTGATCGGCAGAGTCAGCGCCGGTCACAGGAAATGTTTCCATCAGTTCTAACAACATGCACGATGAGCTAAGCAACAAAGCATAGCGTAGGGCCCTGAGCTTCCAAGCTCTCTCGTTGTTACTTTACTTGGCTGGTGCATTGCACAGGTACATGACATGTGTATGAAGCAAGCACTATAGTGCTGTTCACTGGCTATCTTCCATAGTGATCCAAGTGTCTTGATCAGAGCACACTATCAGCTACTGCAACTCCAGGGTATAGCCATGCGCTACACAAGATGAGCATGGGCTGGAATTGTAACTAGTGTAGTAACTGGAGACAAGAACATGGAGAACTGCCCTGTGTAGCGACTGAGACAAAACATCTGAGAACGAGCACGGACACCAAACTGACACAAAACTCACAATTACATGAGATCGTTAGTGGTACGTATATGCATACCTGCAAGAGTAGATAAACAAGAGTGTACAACTCCGGATCTCTCCTGCACAATCTGCAGATACCCCCGCCCACGGCGGAATTTTTTGTTGACGTCACCTTTTTTCAGAAGAACGCGCATTTTGTTGCAGTGCAGTGTGAGAGCACGTGCTGGGCACCGACTTTGTAGTGCAAATGCTGCAAGTGCACGAGGGAAAACTTTCCGAAAGACTCATAGCGCGTGCGTCGTCGAAAAGATTACGTCAACAATAAATTCCGCCGTGGGCCAACCCATCCGCGAGTTGTACACTCTTGTTTATCTACTCTTGATACCTGGTATATGCACAATTATTACATGCCTAGAAAAAGCGCACGTGCCAAGTCAAGCAGTACAGTACTAACAGTAGCTTTTTGACTTTTTGTCCTGCACTTATTTGAAGTAATTTGCAGTTTCAAACATCCCCTGTACATGAATGTACTCTTGTTCTTACTTATAGATGTAGTTAAAGAGTACTCGATAGACTCGTTCGTCAGCTAAAGAGTAATTGTGTGTTCCATAATGAATATGCCCTTACATATTACTCCTTGCTGATAGGTGCATGAGGAGCGCATGTGGCAACGCAGCTGTTACCGAACACGACAGATACAGCATGCTGTGCAGAAAACGGCCACCATTCTGAAGTACCACAACGAGCATCCGTCTACATTCGATATTGGCATAAACAGTGGTAAGTGCCTGTCTTGTGTATAACATTGATGACTGTATGACAGTGCATGCACATTGCTTGTTCTGTGTGGCTGATTGTATATTGCTTCTGTGGGCTGCATGCATATTACTTCTTCTGTGGGCCGCATGCATGTACATGTAACTTGTTTCTGTGCGGCTGCATTCAAATATTGCTTGTTCTGTGTGGTTATATGCATGCAACTTGTTTCTGTGTAGCTGAATGCATGTGCATAATAATTATAACTTGTTTCTGTGTGGCTGCATGCAGATGAACTCGACACTGCCCACCAACAGCTGTGCAATCTTGTCCAGGATTACCTTGGTCTTCCGTTCGATCCTCTTTCCGTCTCCAGGACATCAGGTGAGGATGTGCTGTAGGTTCTGGAATTCAACATTTGGGCATCTAAGAGGATAGTTCACCACTACACCAGCACACCAGGACACCACCGCACTGCTACAAGTACAGAACTGCACAAAGCATGCGTGTGAAGCAAGCCAAAGATCATACTTCTTTTGAAGTACATGATTTGGGCTGAACCCTGATATGACGGTCTGCTGTAGTTGAACCAAGGCGATGATAGCTATGACTTAGCAGCGTCACACTGGTCATAATTTTAGAAGACTTATAGACAGTGTGAACAGCTGAAAGCTGGTTTGAGCGATCATCGATGGAACTGGCATTTCGCTGTGTTTGAAAGTTTGAACGCAGGTGGTTTTTGAAACCAGGACAACCCTCGTACATTCAGCACATCCTGTGACGCAGAAAAGTGGCAGTTTAATTTTTAAAGACCACCTGGTAATTTGATCATGTCACACCTGTACTTGATTGTACAGTAAAAACCTATAATTTAAGACCACTGTGACTAGCGACCCACCTGCCACTGCCGACCATTTCACCAGGCACGGACGCTCTCACATTCAACATGCACTGTGACTAACGACTACCTGCTCAATGTAACCAGCGACCATCTTTTCTTGTCCCAATGTCGATTCTTGACCCATAAACTAGTGACCGCGATGTAGGAAATCAAAAGTTGTTTGAAAGCTCTGTCTTTGAAGTTTGATGACTCTTCATTGTCCTGAAGGAAGACTCTGATACTGCGATTGAACAAATGAACACAGGTTCATTGGACTGTGGACTGCTCTGCACCTGTCATGGTTTAAGCTTGAAAACATTCTAGAAAATTCACAATATCCCCGTGCTCATCACTGTGCCTTACCGTATCATCTACGTGGGATCCATACAGTTGGAGGTTTGGCACCGCGTGATCATATTATGGTGCTAAACCTCCAACTAAAGACCACCTGCAACTAAAGACCCTGCATGGCCCGAGGGGTGGTTGTTTATAGTAGTTACAGGTTTGACTGTATCGTGTGTTGTTCATCCACTGTATGCACCCGTTCTACCGTGTCTAGAGTATTCGCCATGACTGTTGCTGCTACTGCACTGTAACTGCAGGTGCAACAAGCTGTGCCGATGACACAACGGTGATGTCATCTGTGATCGACACCAGTACTAGCACGCTGGACACATTGTCGCGGCGTACCACTCCAGCCAGTGGTATGCGCACTGCTACTGGTACCGGCACTACACTGTCATCCACCCCGTCCTCTTACCTGCATCACCGCAATGTGCACAAGTGGTCTATACCGACCAGCAGCAGAGGTTCATCAACTGGTATTGATAAAGTAAGTACACCTGTCCTGTGGCAGTGCGGCATATGGGCTAACAAAGGCACTCTCTATCACAATTTGTAGGAAACTGATGCACAACTGTAGGAAACCAATGTCATCTGGAGGAATGGGATGCACCATGGTGATATCTGTCATCTGTAGGAATGGGATGTACCATGGTGATACCTTCTCATAACTGAAAGCAGCAGATCTCCTGTGTACTACAACACGGGTCAATGAAATCTTATCTCATGAACAAGTTACCGTACTGGCAATATATATGGTCGCAGTGAGGCCATGAAGCGTTACATTGGCACATGTTTACCGCACGCAGGGCGTTACATGCAAAGTCGCACAGGAGCCGTTACACAGGTTTCTATATTGCCGCAGTCCTTTTTTTTGCTATTGCAGGACTTCCTGCTGCGTCCAGTTTTGAACTTTTCACCACGCGGTACACGTGCTTCCACAGTTTTCAGCCTTTTTTGCAATGAAAAGATCGCCGCACCCCGCCGGACGCGCGTTACGAACGCAACGAAAATTTGTCGCACTAGCCTGGTCGCGCGTTACGCCGCACCCCCCTGCGTTACGCGTTACGCGGCAACATTATATTGCCAGTACGGTAGTTAGTTCCCTGCACACAGCCCATGCTGTGTTTCTAGGTCTGTGGCTGCACAGCATGCACCTAGCGCTAGCTGACTCACACAACTCGACTGGCTTCTATTGAGTAGCAGTGTGCAGTAGTACACTGAAGATCTCCATAGGGCAGGGATCGAGAAGCTGTAGCTCAGTTGTCAGGACTCCGAAGATCCCCCTCCCCCCCTACACACCACGCACCTAGCTGGCAATTTACCCCCCTTCCCCCTTCAGTCCCCTCCTCTATTTCAGCCCCTCACCACCCACCCTCGAATGTGTCACTCATCCCCCACCCCCAACCTCCAGAAACTGACACCTCAAAATGATAGTTAGTATCCAAGTGTTTCGAATTTGCTTGTCGCATCACTAAAATTAATATGGTACACAAATAGCTGTGGGCTAACTCAAAAGAACATAAAAAAGGAAAGAAAAAATATGAATGCTTCTTTGAAGTACTAGTACAGCAGAACCAAACTAACAGATGAATAGTTTCGTGAAATACACCAATAAAAAAGAGTAAAATGTGCACGTGATATCTGTTGTGTGTGCACAGTCATCAGTGCTACTGCTACCACATGATGGTTCACAAGTAGATATCTGAGATGACTACTAAGACCAGACACTGCAGAGTAGAGAATAGCAAGCAAGGCAAGCAGATAGAAGCTGAGATGAACATACTGAGGAACAGGGAGCAAGGAAAGTGGTATCTCAGACTGTATAAACTGGAGAGTAGGAAGCAAGGCAATCGGAGCTGGGAGCAAGGCAAGCGCCAGGCGTCCAACGGCAGCAGCATGGTGGGCGCAGTTGCCACACGAATCACAGCACACCCGTCCGAGAAGCGGCCAAGCAGTTAGAATGTCAAGGAAAAGCAGCTCCGGATTCCACGGAAAGCTTTTTTTTTTTACACTAGCCTAACTGTGGTCATGTTGATTGTTGTGTTCTTTGCAGTAATAAAGAATGTACAAACCTAATGTATTTTATTGGTCCGGGATAGTTTGATAGAGGCTGTACAGAGTATATATTTCATGTGTCAAGCTGCAACAGTTTTTGACAATTTGATGAGCAGACGTGTGTTCGTTTCTGCACAAACATGACAAAAAGAATAGACATCACAGTGCCATCACAGTGAGTGTGCAAGTTATGCCCCTAGCTATGTGAAAGCAACTGCACCTACTTAATGCATACATGTGGAGTAGTGAAATGTTTTCCCACATCATAATTTCTGCCCTTATATCACTGTTTTGGCCTTGATCCCTAAGCCAGTGCCAGTTTTTCTTTGCATCAATCAGCATGATCTGTCACACTACAGTGAATAGAACAGTCCGTATGGGGCTGCATGTGAATATCATCATTTCTGCTGATTACGTCACCTTTGCCAGCCCTGATCAACATGACTCAATGCAAACTGGAGCGAAGTTTAAGGTTTAAAGTGATGTTTCACGTAGTCTCCATCTGTCTATGTTTACCCTATGCTATGGCCACCACTTTCACACAGATTCTAGCATGAAAGAAGGCTCATAGTCAGCCAAAACCGGTATACTTGTGAAAGTTGCGATTACAAACTAAACCGGCAGTAAACACAAGACCTAGTTGAATATCCTTGGCTATGACAATCTTGATACTGACCACGTGCAACACCACAATGCAGCCAACGCTGCTGCCTTGCCCCCGGCATTCCAACAAAGTGTGCAATCAAGGTGGGACCAAGTCGTACACTTTCTCAACACTGCATCCATTCACCAGACAATGGAAGTTCATCCCCAAAAGTTTCGCCCCCTTTCAAAGGTGTGAGTTGCCACATGGTAAACATCGGAAGTTCACTTACTATGAGTACATGTTTGATGATGTGGGTCGTTTCTTGACTCACACCAGCCTGGTGGCCACCCGCTCTGTAAGCGCCGCCAGCTCTTTCGTCCACGCACCCATGACATGATGCCTGCAACAGGCATGGCAAGAGAAAGAGCAAGAGTACTGGTACTGAATTGGGGATGCACAGGAGACATTGAACATCAAACATTGTGCCTCTTCCTTCCACAAAATGTTTGCAACTCACACAACTGAAAACTGCATACATGTATGAGTGGTATTCAACAATGCATCGGATATACTTCGAAGTGCTGAAGTAGGATAGATGAGGGGATTGGCTATGCGATGTGCACAAGGCAAAACCAACCTAACCACAACATTGCACAACAACAAGGGTATCACCACATCATTGCCCCACTGTCTCACACATGTGCATGTGCACACTTGAACGTATACTTCGCCACTGCCAGAAGCTGGTTTCAGACCACGGGTGGACTTGAAAAGCATGACATTTACGAGTGGATCAACACAGTAGCGGCAACAAATGAGGGAGGGCAAAGGAAACAAACACTCGGGCATATCTTACATTGAAGTGTTACTTGCGGTTGTACTCTTATTCATGATGAGGATTTGATTGACCTGATCTATCTTGCCATCAATGACCCTACAATGTCATGATATTCAACACAGACAAGCAAACAGAGGAAATAGATACATATAGGCAATAGAAAGACGGCCTATATCCAGTCCAAGACCCATATCCAGTCCAAGACCTGTATCCAGTCCAAGACCCATGTCCAGTCCAAGACCCATGTCCAGTCCAAGACCCATATCCAGTCCAAGACCCATATCCAGTTCAAGTATTTTGCCTGGCACTGCTGCAAAACGCATTGGATTTTGTGCAACAAAAGCAACTTCCACATCAGACACATCCGACTAGAAAAAGGAAAGGACAGTTAGGCTGTGTTTACATGAGAAGTTTCAACCCGGGTCAAGTTTCAACCCGGGTCAAGTTTCAACCCGCCATGAACACAGATCGACTGGTGCGTTTACATGATGCGTTGCGCTTGATCCAGGTTGAAATCAATCCGGGGCGAGAAATCGTACTAACGTACTTCTGTGTATATCTCGTGCCGAGTTTGAATAGCACTGCATATGCAAATTTCGCGCGAAAGGATTCACGTGACCATACTGGACTCTAGAAGTGGACTTTTGGCGGCATATCAGTATTTGACCCGGGTCAACTGTCTTCATGTAAACGCTGGCCTATTTTGTCTATCATACAGACTTTCAACCCGGGTTGAAAATTCTCATGTACGCAGCCTTACAGAATTGCTCAGACCATAGTGGTTGCCAGCTATTCTGGATTATATGAAGAATGTGATGACGAACATATCAATTTGTTTTATTTATCAGTAGAAACTGCCGTTCATGCATGTGTGAACACCAACAATAAACAAAAACCCACAAAATCATGAATTTCACTACAAAAAAAGTTGTCAAGAGTTAGGAAACTAGGCCAAACACATTGATATGAAGACAGAACATTCTGAAATATGATTGTGACAAACATGCATGATGACCTAGCTACACGAACCTCAATCTTACCAATAATGTCTATGGGCTCTCAATGTCCTGCATTACGGAGGATTAGCAAGACGAAATTCGCGTTCGCGTTCGCTCTCCAAGGAAAGTCGAACTCAGTGACGGAATTCGCGTTATGAGAAGGATTAGCAAACAGAATTCGCACATGCATGACGTTGACACGACGTACATTGTGTACAGACAGTACAGCGTGGTAAATTTATGACTGCCCTGACACGAATCCGCGATTCGCGTTCCGACTACTTTTCCGAACGAAAAATGCGAAAGTTCGCAATCCAGTTCGCGAACTGAAAAATGTTTGCGAACGCGAACGCGAATTTCGTTTTGCTAATCCTCTGTAATATCATGCATGTATCGCTTGATGAAGTGCACCACGAACCTGCACGAAATCTACGGGGAGTACATGTACATGCGCTCTGTTGGCAGGGTACAGTCTCACTTGAGCAAAACAGCAACCCACTCTTGGGACAGGACACACACAACACAGTTTATAGTACCGGGATTTTGCACTGCACATACCTATCCAGCAACAGGTCCACTAGTAGACTCTCCACATCATCACAGTCGATATTCAGCTCCTGAAACAAACAAAAGCAGAAAAGAGATCTGTTATTGAAGCCAGGTAGATTATTGAACCATAGTGGGGCAGACATTTTCATCTACAGTCCCATGTTGACGGTAGAAGTACAGTGCATGTACATGGAACACTACGGCGCAAAGTACCAGCGGCCACCGTTCAAACACGGAGCGTGCAGCACGGAACAGGTTTGAAAAGTACGCGGATGGCCAGCACGGAGTATCTCTTAATTTGCTAAATCCTATATATAGGATTTTGGTCATATTTTTCAACTCAAAATGGGTGTGGCATGAGAATAGCAAAAAGTATGTGACCAATTCTTCCTTGCTAGGTCTTAGTAGATATCGAGAGTTGAATAAGATAATTTTTTCAAACACTACTATCTCAGGCTCATCTCCTTGCCCAATATTACTAAGGACTGTGCCCTATTTTTCGAATCCTATATATAGGATTTGAGATTTTATTGGACCTTGTTTTATCCTTAAAACTGGTAGTTTCATGACGGCATGTGCGATATGTCGTCATGAAACCACCCCGTGCCACACCTGCAATGTTCTTCTGCACATTCACTGCTTCAGTCCTTTCCATGACAGCAGCTGAACAATTATGCTCAAATTTCCAATTATTGCTGAAAATGGGTATTCATCAGAAATATTATCGCCCTAGGAGTCTAAAATGTAAATATTCATGCCTCAAACATATTAACAACTTCCATGAAAACCATTATGTCGTTATTATTGGTCGTGATGACCAATAACAACGGCATAAAAGGCACACATTTTCAAATCCTATATATAGGATTTTCGGCCAGCAAATTAAGAGATAGGGGAGCGCAAAGGCATAAAAACCCCGCCCGCAAGAAGATAACCACAAAAGAAGCTCACCGATGCGATGAAAGGGATGCGAATACGACTGTATGGCCTGTGAGGGAGGGAGGGAGAGAGAGAGAGAGAGACCAGAAAGAGCCATGGAACAGCTTTCACAAGAAAGTTTTACTAAAAGAAACACAAGCTCCAAATCCAAACTCTTCTACAAAAAAGCACACAACCATGCACTCTCACAGGAGAACCCCTGGAGAGAGAGAGAGAGAGAGAGAGAGAGAGAGAGAGAGAGAGAGAGAGAGAGAGAGAGAGAGAGAGAGAGAGAGAATGAGAAAGAGGGGGGGAGAGAGAGAGAGAGAGAGAGAGAGAGAGAGAGAGAGAGAGAGAGAGAGAGAGAGAGAGCCAGAGAGAGAAAGAAAGAGAGAGAGAGAGAGAGAGAGAGGGAGAGAAAGAAAGAAAGAGAGAGCGAGAGAGAGAGAGAGAGAGAGAGAGAGAGAGAGAGAGAGAGAGAGAGAGAGAGAGAGAGAGAGAGCGAGAGCGAGAGCGAGAGCGAGAGCGAGAGAGAGAGAGAGAGAGAGAGAGAGAGAGAGAGAGAGAGAGAGAAATGCACAAACAAGTATTTTGAAGTACAACAGCTAATCATCCCTATACACTTCTCCACAAAGCGCACGTACCGAATGAGCTTGATCAGGACCTGGGTGCGGATGTTGGAAAGTAAGTCTACACAAGTCAACCGAGTCACACCAGTCACACAAGCAAGCATAAAGAAGCAGTGTCACGGTAAATGAGAAAAAAACATCAGAAAGTTATCAACCAAGGAAATAAGAACTCGTGAAGGACTTCATAACACAGGCTGGCAGTGGAATGGAGCACACTGTGGAGCCCACACTGTGGAGAGCACTGTCTTAGTAGGAGAAACATAATCGTACAGCATGAAGTTACTCTTTCTTACCTTCAATGTGCTCCCAGATGAACGAGTCTTCCATGATTGACTTCCTGCAGATGCAAGACATTCAGCGACCAACCAGAACATAGCAGCCAATACAGCACAATGCACTACAATGTACAGTGGTGCCTTTATACCCCGGCACCGTTCATGATCACTAATCTGATCTACTGCTTTATAAAGTGCTAGATTGAAGAGGGACGACTGCACTAGTACCGTAAAAGTCCGTAAATAAGTACCTGCCCAAAAGAAATACTCCCTTCATTCTTTAGGCTCTGTCTGTTGAAGTCAAGTCGAGCCCGATAAAAATACTGCCCGAAATAAGTACGTCTCCACTACCCACAAGTCAGGTCCGAAAGTTAGTTCGTGCCTGAAAGTCAGTACCCGCCCGAAAGTTAGTACGGGTGTGGTCACTAAATTCGAAAGTAAATATGTACTTATTTACGGACTTTTACGGTATTTGGCACTATTTCAGGATCTACGTTATTACCCATCACCGCCAAACAAGAGAGTGACCGCCCGCAGCTAATAACTTTTAATGAAACTAGGGGTGAAAGTTGGCACTGAGATCCCGAGTTCGAGTACTCTGATTTTCTCCGATCGAATATTCGAGTATTCGAGCATTTTTCATCTCCTAAAAATTACACACCAAGGGCTTTAAAATAACATGGTACAACCCTGATTGAACCGAGTAGCAGTCATTTTTCTCAGGTATATTGGTTGGTGGGTCAATTGGGCTCCCTCTACTCGAGAAGAAATGTTCACCACACAGTCTGCACATCACCATCTGCTGACTGCTGCCCTGAAACTGCAGATTTCTGTAGAAAATGCATGTACCATGAGTAACGAGTACTCTGATTTATTCCGAGTACGATTATTTTTGAAAAAACCGAGCGAGTACTCGAGTACTCGGTATAATTGTTTCACCCCTAAATGAAACGAAAAAAAACTCCCTTTTAAGCCAATATCCACCAACCCATGCATTTCTGTTTTTGCAAATATCCACTCACCCATTCCCTTTTACGAAAGAAGATATCTGCAAGCACAAGTAATATACTCCCATAGAGCAGCTTCATAATATTTACCTGAACGAAAGTAGTCTTTTAGGGGTCGTCCGCAATTATCGAAAGTTTTTTCCAATCCGTAGTAGCTTCGAAAGTGGGTGGGTGGGTCAAGGCCAGTTACGGATTGAAAAACTTCCGAAATGACACGTGCGCGTGCCACGTGTACGTCTACGTGTAGCCCCTGTTTTCCACGCGCGGCTGCGCGCGAACTGTCTACTACAAATATTTTTGTAGTTCTGGCAGTTTCTGCGCCCCCGCGCGCGCTTCCTTGGCTGCTCCTGGGCCGGGGATCATAAAGTTCGGCGCATTCGACGGCGAGTCGACACTTTCTATTTTTGAGTTTCACTGTCTCCTTCGTCCAGAGTACCGTCTTCCATGCACTCCTTTGAAGTCCTTCCGTCTAGCGCTGGCGCTGACGACTGTTATTGTTCGATTGTGTGTCCATCAATAATATTTTATTACGGACTGGGGGGGGGGGGGGGGGGGGTGAGGAAAAATTTGAAGCTACTACGGATTGGAAAAAAACTTTCGATAATTGCGGACGACCCCTTAGTTTCATGAAAAAGATTGGCTATTTATAATACGGACAGCCCTGTAACAAGGTCAAGCCATAACGCAACTAATGACTTACCTGTTCTGCTTCAGAATCTTCTCAAACTGCACAATGTCATTGTTCTGATATGCTCTGTTGAAGGCATGTGCATGTGCATGTGCATGTGCATGCGCGCACGCACACGCACACACGCACACACGCACACACACACACACACACACACACACACACACCATTGGACGCCCATCGCCAAAGGCGATGATAGCGATGCTACAGCAGAAGCCATAGCAGCTTGTGCTGGGATTGCACCGTTCAACAACTTGCAAGGCTGAAGAATTGACCGCCACTATTCAGCCTGGTCTACACCACACAGCTATGAAGTGGCTTTTTTTCCACACACACACACACACACGCACACACACACGCACACACACACACACACACACACACACACACACACACACCTTTTGAATTTTGAAATTTTTTCCATCTTAATTATCCCAGGACGCCCAATTTTTTTCGTGAAGATGCAGTGAGAGCTTCCAAGACGTCTGTTGCCGAGATCGTAGATCGCTTGAAAAGGGGGAAACCCCAAGTGTGGAGCGTTTGATTCATGAGTAGAAATGCAAAGTGCTGTGACGTATCTTGCAGGCTTCGTATCTGGGGAACGCAGCATTGTGCCGCGATCGCGTTTGCTGCATTGGATTCCTTGGAGGTTTCTTTTCGATTTACATACTTGGATTGTCCCGAAAGACCGATATTAGACTGAAATACCAAGGTTTGTAGCTTGGTTGTCCAGGTGCACCAGTGCGTAAACTCGCCAACTTTCAACTGCATTTTTTCTCCACTGTACAGTGTTTGCCATAAGGTCGGTTTTCGCATCTGACGGTTCAATTATTAGAATTCGCCAAGAAGAAAGGCAGAGATGTGAGACCAGAGAAAAAACAAACATGTCTTACATGATCAAATTGGTCATGGCCAGAATCTCTGGGTTATTCTTGTATGCCTTGGCCTGTGTTAAGGAGCAATCATATACACAAAGCAGAAGGCAGAAGGTTAGGTAGAGTGGATGTTAATGTTTACTAGAAAACCTGTGTTTACAGGAGTGTTCAGCCAAGGTTGGAGCTCTATACGGTTTGGGGAAAAAAGGCAGGTGTTAACCAGAAGAGGGTTGACCCGAAGTGATCATTCATATGCTGACAAAGTCCACCCAGAGTTTTGGGGATTTCAGGGGGTGTCGGCCGTTGGGCGGTTCAATAACCAATTGAGTCATCTTTCCAAGATTCCTTTCGAGTCTCTCTCACCTCTCCCGGGGAGACCCACGAGACCAGTTTTGGCAGTGAGCAACAAGTGCGTGTGTATGTATGTATGTATGTATGTATGTACGTCCATCAGTGGAAGGACTCGATACAAGTGCAAACTGACTGACATCCAAACTACAGCGGCACCACTCCTGGAGTGCTCCGCCTGTCACCGGACCTTCCGCTCGACTAGCGGCCGAATACGCCACCGATCCAGCAGGGTGACTAGTACCATTTGACTTGTCCCTTCGGGGACTGCGTAGCCAGACTTGGTAGCAGGATCAAGATCAAGATGTATGTATGTATGTATGTATGTATGTACAAATATTACACAGCAATGAATCAAGTCTCATTCCGCTGTAACTCCGAGTTTCGTGTCAAAACACTTCAGACAGCATATGACCAAGACTAACAATCACTAGAATATATATAGGGAGAAGGGGGCAAAGGTGATGGAGGTACATTTCAATAGCGCGAGGAAAAGGGATGACAAAATCAGTGTGATTATAAGAGGAAAAAGATGTTGAGAGTATATAGAGCATAGCCAGGGTAGAGAAACAGCGCGATTTTCTGGCAACACATCAGTACAGATTTGTGCTGCATTGTTACACATCACATTATGGCGGCTAAAAGAGACGAACGCACCGGTCACCATCAAGTGGAGGATTGCTGAGCAAGCTAAAGGGTGCAGCAACGTCAGCAAACGGTGCAACCTATGCGTGACGGAGAAATTCCGCATCATCACCGCCGACAGGAGCACCCGCCTGAATAAGAGGAGCGAGTTAATCTCCAAATGCCGTCATGCCAACAAGTTTCAACTCAGCAGGGTAACGTGATGAACGACAAATACATGAGCCACGCCAGGCTGGGGGTGGCTGTTTTGCCCGTCGGGGCCGGGGAGGTGGCGGTCGGGGCTGGGTTCCGCGGGCGCGGGAATGGTGAGCACTCCCCAGGGCTCATGGCTCCCGTGCTTTGGCGGGTCTTGGCTTCTGTCGCCGGTTTTCCGATGCCTTGGCGGGTGTGGTAGTCACCCCTTGCCTGGCGTGAGTGATTCCCACAACACAATCCCCATCACCTTTTTTACCACCCTAGGCCACAATGTGATGTGTAACAATGCAGCACAAATCTGTACTGATGTGTTGCCAGAAAATCGCGCTGTTTCTCTACCCTGGCTATGCTCTATATACTCTCAACATCTTTTTCCTCTTATAATCACGCTGATTTTGTCATCCCTTTCCTCGCGCTATTGAAATGTACCTCCATCACCTTTGCCCCCTTCTCTCCTTCTCCGTATATATATTCTAGGGATTGTTAGTCTTGGTCATATGCTGTCTGATGAAGTGTTTTGACACGAAACTCGGAGTTACAGCGGAATGAGACTTGTTTGATTCATTGCTGTGTAATATTTGTATTACTTGCTCTGTTCAGTGGGCATTGAGCACTGTAAGCAGCCTAGGGACTTTAGACAACTGTCTATGTATGTATGTATGTATGTACACACACACAACAGGGGCGAAAGGCTGTGTTAGATGTAACTTAAAGTTTCACGCATCTACCTCGAGCTTCCTGGACCAGCCTTATTTGTGTATGTATGTATGTATGTATGTATGTATGTATGTATGTATGTATGTATGTATGTATGTATTTTTATTTCCATTGCTATCAGGTTCGGCCTCATTTCCTCTGTGCTGCGCTGATGAGTTCACAAAGAACGAAACAGCATGCTGTCCGCAGATTGAGTATGTATGTATGTATGTATGTATGTATGTGCGTGTGTGTTTGTGCGTGGTGAGTGTGGTATGTGTATGTGAGATGTGCATGTGGATTGCATGTGCAAGCCCACAAGTTACCTCTCGAGAATCAAATGGGTGATGTGCATGTGGATGGCATGTGCAAGTTCACAAGTTACCTCCTGAGAATCAAACGGGTTAATCTCCGACTTCATCAGCATGTTAGCCAATACCAAATACTTCAGACACGTTGTCCGTCTGTACACAGGTAAACCGAAAGTGAGTATGACAATCCACGATGATTAGGCATGCACATGTACACGGGAAAGGTTGGCAAGACGACAAGTTCTCTAATGGTAGACTGTCAATGTATGCAAACACCCCTAGTTTCCACAGTAGATTTAGACGCCAAGGTGATTTGTTGAGAAAGACTCACCTTGGACTGCCTGATTCATCATAGTTCTTGAATGCCTGAAATGAACAAGCATTGGTACACATTCACAACACACGTGTAGAGTTGCATGTACGCAAACAAACCCAGTTCAAGTCAGATAGCGAGTTACTACCAAATAAATCTTCCCAGTTTTTAAACCAATGAATCGCCACACGTACGAGAAGAGAGGGGAGAGGGAGGAAGAGAGAGGGGAGAGAGAGAGAGAGAGAGAGAGAGAGAGAGAGAGAGAGAGAGACAGAGAGAGACAGAGAGAGAGACAGAGAGAGGCAGAGAGAGACAGAGAGAGAGAGAGAGAGAGAGAGAGAGAGAGAGAGTTAGAACAAGCAGATAAGCCATGAATATACGCAACACACCCTCTTCCTCACCTCAAAGAAGTCTGTGTGAGCACTGTCAAATTGCTGCTCCCGCAGGTGCATTTTCCCACCACATTCTGACCAGGTCAAGGCAGAAAGACAACAAGGAACTCAGGACACACATCACTAGACTAAGGGTAGAACAGGGAAAGTAACTTAGAATAAGGTCCCACCCCGCACCACACAAAACACATACCGGCACAGCTAAAGGCTAAGCTGAACTCAACATGAAGGTACCTACCGCGAATGACACCCATAATAAGAGGATGAGGAATGGCTGACTTGATGTGCAACGACTGCTCATACAGTGCCTGTGTAAACAGAAAAGACAAAAGCACCCAGGATAAGACAAGCAATGACAAGCAATGGCATAGCTATTGTGTCCACCGAGTGGCATACAATGATCTGGTGACAAACAGAAACAAACCAATCAACAACCAAAAATTATTTCAAGACTATTCCAATCACAAACCCCATACTGTAAGACATGTTATTATAACGAGTCGCAAATTTAACGATTGTCCAAAATTCATAGGTTAATGAGAAGATATGTTAACGATCTTGCAGTATTCTGCCATATCCACACACAGCATATATGAAGCAGTACGGCCTCAACGGATCTTATTATAACGAAGAAATGTCGTCCGTTAAAATGTTAGATTTGCTTCCTCGTTATATAATACATGTCTTACAGTATACCACAACAACATGCCAGAAGCAGGTGGAAATGGAATAATCAAAAAGATTTTTATTGTGTGCTGAGCTTGGGTTCAAAAGACATTTCAAGACATTCCCAACCTAAACAAGTATTCCCCAATCAATGAAGCAGTTGGGAAACAACAAAAAATGAAAAAAATTGGTATGCCGAGTTGTGGTTCAAAAGAGATGCACCGCAATGACAATGCGGTCAGTGCCGTTTCTTTGCACAAGAAACACATGCTACGCACACTAACACCCTACCTTCAGCTTCTTGTTATTCTTCTGCACACACATCGTCCAGGTTGACGACATCAAGGAGCAAAAAATCCCAACAGCAAAGAACAAAAGTCAGGAGACCGGCAGAAGTTTGATACACCAAACCAAACATTCACCGTGGCACCAGACATACGTTTTTCAGAACCATCACACTACGATGATGGACACCATACTCATACAGCAGTGGTTTGAATGGCCGCTATCAATGACATGGTCATGCAGTGTGATATCGAAATACAGAATCATCACTGTTTCTTGCCATTCCCTGCAGCGAGCACATTACAGTAAAACGTGTCTAAACCGACCGCTCAAGGGACGGCAAATAGTAGTCTCCTTGCCGAGGTGATCCTGTACTGTATACATTTAGTACTAGTACACTTACCTGGAAAACAGGTTTTACGGAAAATTTCCCTCCACCGAACCACCGATTTTGGAGAATACCGAAAATATTACACCACCGAAAATTTCTGCTTTTACAGTACATGTGAATGTGATGCATATCTATCATTCTGATCGGTACCTCACACTGCATACACCCATGCAATGTACAGTGTGAAAAATAGGATATGTGCGGGTTGCTGCATCAATGGTAAAGATCAAGCCTGACAGCTGATCGACCACATTTCGTGCATGTGCCTAGAGGGGGCATGCAACCTTCGGGGCACACTTCCTGCACTGACGTGCATGGTGAATTGTGACCAGACAGGGCACGATGTGGTCGCTGACGGGCGGTCAACGGTCGCACTGCACGAGTGGTTGTCTCATCCGAGTTGTTTTGACTGGGAACACGTTCGTGACAAGGAAAAAAGGGTCGTCTTGGTAGAGCTGCCGTCTTGATCGAGTGGTCGCCTTCACAAGTTTAACTGTATTCGGACAAGTATGGACATGTGCATACCACTCAGCGCATGCACTTCAATGTCAATGATGCCCTATGTAGTGTCATCACTGGATCTATACAAGTACCTGCTCTGTGTACATCTGAATCTCCAGTGCATAAATCTCCAAAAGCTGCGTTCCTTTCTTCAAATCATCAGTGCCAGCCTCAGTCTATGTGTGGAAACAGATTCACAAACACAAGTAAACAAAGTCCGTGAAGGTGATTGCTTCAATACGCAACTATGCATACAACCAATGCACACATACATACATACATACATACTAGTGATGAAACGAATGGTGTTTTCTTCGAACGAATATTCCCTCGGATATTGCTTTGACGAACGAACGAATATTCTATTATTCTTGTGATGCGCGTCGATCACTTCACTCCATCAGACCCAACATTCATGTTGCATACAGATCACATTCCCACTGGTTACAGAGCAGATTGTACCCAAGAAAAAGCTTCACAGATCTCAGAAAATAATTTTAATACTGTCATCCTCAATACTGTTCAGATCAAGTTTGGAGCTAAGTAACATCAAAAAGTGCGGATTTTTCGAATTTTCGAATATCAAATAATGCTGCCTGCATTCGAATATTTTTTCTGGTGTTGGAATTCTAGAATATTCGAATAATTCCAATACAGTGTATTCCTTACATCACTAATACACACACACACACACACACACACACACACACACACACACACACACACACACACACACACACACACACACTTATACTTGTTGCTCACTGCCAAAACTGGTCATGTGGGTCTCCCCGGGAGAGGGGAGAGAGACTCGAAAGGAACCTTGGAAAGATGACTCAATCGGCTATTGAACCGCCCAACGGCCGACGCCCTCTGAAATCCCCAAAACTCTGGGTGGACTTGGAAAATGATCCCACTTATGGGCTCACCACACCTCAGTAAGTGGGTGAGGACAAGGTGCAGAAAAAGGATTGACGGCATCAGGGTATCCGTCCCGGGATCCAACTGCAGTTACCCCTGCCCCCCAGTTAAGGTAATACAGAAGGTATCGGTTATAGCGTGGGTGTTTGAAAAACTTTTTTCTTATTTCCGATATTTCTTACACGCGATAAATCATGTGTGACATATTATGTGCATGTGCGCAGAGGCAGGAAGATCATCGTACATGCAATGTAGTGTTACGGTGCATGCGGCTGGTCATAGTCACATAGGCCTACCATGTGGCTATGCAACATGAGTTACATGACCACAACAGTTGAACCTGCAGCACTACAACCCAACGCGAGCCAGATCGGAACTGCATTGGACGGATATTATTACTACAGGCGATATCAAGAGTCCATAAACAAGAGTATGCAACTGTGATCTCTTTTCTATGGGCCAGATGCGCGGCGCGCTGCCTTCATTACATCATTCAGCTGCAGTCCGCGCACTGCGGAAAATCAAACACTACGCTTTCCCTCTGGTTGGAAATGAATTTTCGTACGGAACTGGAGTTCACGCGCCAAAATTTAGAGATCGCGTAGGTACTGGAATGAATCGAGCAAAAACGGATGGGCTCGTACGAGAAATTGTGGGTTTGAGTGCATGCTTTCAGAGCGTGATGGAGGCAAGTTACGTAATGAAGGCAGCGCGCCGCGCACTGGCCCATAACCACAGTTGCATACTCTTGTTTATGCACTCTTGGCGATATACTTTGTACTAATCTGGTATGTTTTGCTACACAAAGTCCATTCTTAGGACCGATATATTCTACTGTACGATAAAATTGCTTGTAAGAATAAATGAGCACTTGAAATCCATGTTAGGATTATGAAAACATAATAGTTCATTCTTGTAGGCAGTATATTCTTTTACACGACCACGCTATAACCGGTACGCACTGTACTTGCTACTAGTGTGGGTGGCTAAATCAGAGTGGATCTGATAAAAGCTTCACTAGCACCATTGATTACACAAGAGTTAATCTAGCCAGAAGCAGTCCATGGTTAACAGGTATGTATACTTCAAATTGAAAGTATGCGAACCCTGGAAACAACAAAGGTGGCAGGTACAACATTACACCTTCAAGCAGCCGAGCCTGTTGGCAACAGAACCAACACAATCAGGCAAAAGTGTACCCACCAACCGAACTAGCTGGCGCACACACACACATACACATACACCTACACCATGCACCACACATGCACACACACACACATGCACATACACACACGCACATACATACACACACCATGTACACACACACACACACACACACACACACACACACACACACACACACACACACACAAAACACACACACAAAACACACAAAACACACGTTGCATGACCATGCAGGGCATTGCACGCACAGAAAATGCCAAGTACCGTATTTTCCAGAGCACATGTATAAGCCGCACCGGAGTATAAGCCGCACCCAGATTTGTTTGCTACAAAGTAGAGACATCTACCCTATACTTCACGGTTCATTTGACCATCCCAGTATAAGTGTACGAAAGCCGCACGGACTTTTTTCGGGTGAATTACGAGCTCTGAAAGTGCGGCTTATACTCCGGAAAATACGGTACTGGAATGAAAATTCAGAAAGCTGGACAATGAAATCACTCATTACTGACAAACCAATTCTAAACATCTAGATCAAGGTTACCTACCTGGCAGGATGCTCGCAACTGTCGGATAATTTTCTGCAGCTTGACAAACTCTCCACGGTCAAAGTATAACTTGCCCAGCTGGATAAGAGAGAGAGAGAGAGAGAGAGAGAGAGAGAGAGAGAGAGAGAGAGAGAGAGAGAGAGAGAGAGAGAGAGAGAGAGAGAGAGAGAGAGAGAGATAGATAGAGATAGAGAGATAGATAGATAGACAGAGATAGATAGATAGACAGAGACAGAGAGAGACAGAGCCTAGTCAACACACATTAGAATAGGAGTTATCCAGTAATAGGACACTCACAGGAACATTACTACTGAAGTTGGGCCTGCGTTGTCTACCCACACGTGGCTACACAGTACTAGTAACTACAGTCAAACATGGGCATCAAACAGTGGACAAAAGCGGAGTGAAAACAGCTTTGGCAGAACTGAGAGATGCGGCCATGTCTTACCTTAGTGTTCGTCTTGAACCAAAGCCTCTCATTCTTGGATTCTCTAAGTGCACCAAGGGTTGTCTCATAGAAGCTCTGCAACAGCTCAGTCTACACAGCAACAGCAGCAACAACAAACAGAACCATATAGGAGAAGAGAAGGATGAGAATGAAGCACGTCTCCCTTCTAACCAAGCATGTACCAGCCATGTTCGCGCCAGTCTTATAATCAAAGTGACAACATCTCACCAACGCACTGTAGCAAAGTAACAGACACGCATGCTAAAGAAAGCTGCATGGCAAAGCTGCAAACAGGTTGGTGAGAGCCAAATGTCCTACAGCACTCGGCGCTGCATGTTGCAATATGGTTACCACCAGAAAGCTGGAAAACCAGGGCAAAGTTGAGTTGAAATATGGCACTTAGCATGCGCACTGGAACTAAGTTTATCGCCTCCAAACACCTCACAGTCTCACAGTGATGGCATCTACTTAAAAGCAATCAGGTACATACACAAACAGGACATGGACAGCTGCCTGACCATCACAAGCACGTAAGAGAACAAGTAGCAACACATAATCTCTCGCTCTCGCTCTCTCTCTCTCTCTCTCTCTCTCTCTCTCTCTCTCTCTCTCTCTCTCTCTCTCTCTCTCTCTCTCTTTATCTCTCTCCCTCCCTAAGAACCTAAGAATACATAGCCGGTAGCACTATCCTTCACTCAACATACAGCACAACCACACACAAGTTCACACAACTGACCTGAGCAGATGTTGAGATGTAATCCAGGATTGAGTTGATTGACTTCTCCGAGTAGTTTCTCGTCACTGCGCCCTGTACACAGCATCATACAGACACACGCAGGGGAGTCGGAAGATATTCCACATTGGTGTGGCCATGAAGAGGTGGGGGAATCTGGGCCCCATGGGAATTTTGTAAAATTGGGCCCAAATATTTCATTGCTTCAAAAATCATAAGACACATGTACCCCCGACATGCCAAGGCATCCATCTCGCTGCTGACAATGTCCTTCACTTTAACTAGATAGTACAGAAAGGTTTCACTGTACACTTAGCACAAGTATGAACTATGCAGGGCACATGGCACAGTGTACATGGCCGGTACATATGGCCGGTGCATATGGCCAGTGCATATGGCCAGTGCATATGGCCAGTGCATATGGCCAGTGCATATGGCCAGCGAACATGGCACAGTGCACATGGACTCGCAAGTCAAGCATAACGTCAAATTTCTGTCACAGGGTCCGTCTAGCTGCGCCTGCTTTCCCGCAAAAGCTCTACCTTTCCTCCGCTGCTGGCCATGGAGCCAAAGACACCATCAAGGACTAACCCAGTCTAACGTGAAGTGAATGCCAGGAATGAACAACACAGTAGTAGCATAGGACATTGGGCTGTTACCTTCATGTAGGTTAGCAGCTCGCGATAGTGTTCTATCATTTCCCCATGCTGGCCCTGAACACGCAAGGCAACAATCCACATCAATACTTCAAAATTGCGAACAAAAGGACGAGCTGTATCGACAGGTGTAACGGCTTTAACAATGTGGAGAAACAAAAAATCTTCTAAAACTCGTATGTAACTTATAGGTAACTATAGATGTAAATAGATATAACTTATAGGTTCTTTCTCTTCACAAAAAAATCTTCTGAACCCGCTTATTTGATTACTAACAGCAATGAGCATAATATTCATCAGCTAGTACACCGGCGATTCCTGAAGAGTGTTGTACAAAACTTGTTCGAATCAGTTTGAGGGAAGCAATTCCACATAATGGCTACTTTAGCAATTCCACCACCACCAGTTTGAGGGAGTCAAACATATAAGGGCTACTTTTCAACTTCAATTTGCATTCTTATTATTCTCCTCATTCATATCAATTTATCCTGATGTTAACAGCTCAACCTACGAGTTTGAAGTTAAGCTTCATACACTGTTTCAGAGCTTTGAAACCCCATTCGCACTTTTCCAGTTGAAGGGTCAAAACCTGCACATTTAGAGAGAAAACACAAACATAATAACACACACACGCATACGTCAGTGCCCCGGACCCCAAATTTATGGGTACTTTGGTCTATTTAGCCAAAACATGATGTCATTCCGACTCATTTGCAACATTCCTGACATTTCCACAGCGAATATGCATAAATTTTGGGAGCTACATACAATGTACATCTCAAATTACGGGTGGTGTCTAGTCCCGGACCCCCTGCGAGAACAACACACACAAACATGCCAGCCCTTTGGGAGTCGGGGTGCCGGTGAGGCAATGGGAAGCCAATAGTTAGGACTGTAGCTCAGCCTTGATATTTGAAAAATGACAATGCATGAAAATCCTTCAACGAAAAAGCTATCAAGATAAACAACTTCAGCATGAGAAATCTTCACCGGGAAGAATGAAGAATATTGTACATGGGGATAGGCAAGGAATGGACACTACTCAGTCTCACCACACTTCTTAGAAAAAAAGGGCCAGTGTGTATTGCTTACACTTTGAAAACTTTTCAATGCTGCACGTGGGTCACTCTCTTTTATGGATTTGCTGTTGTAGTACTGGTTCTCCAAATCGACGTCTGGCTCGCTGTTGCTCTCCTCAGAGTATTCCTGGCAACAAAAACCAACAACGAAACAAAAACACGTGCACTAGGGAAGCCTTCCTGCAGAATTTAGCTCGAACACATTCAGTGGAATTCAACATTCCACTCACAAGGTCGGGGTACTCTTCATCGTCGTCATCCATCATAAAGTCATCAGACATGGTGAAATAGCTGTCCAGAGGACGACCAAAGGCACTAAGGAGAGCAACGATGCTGGCAAGAGCTTCTCTTCGGAGACAAGACGAGACTGAACTAAAGGGCAGTAGAAAATGACTTCAAACAAGGCTCTCGAGCACTGGAGTCTGGTGAAAAGGCAGACTACTCTATTCGAGTATTCTATTTCTAATAATAATTATCTGATTATTTTCCTTGATCAATTTCAATCTGGAACTCAAAACTATCAATAAAAAATCAAGAGCACTCGATAAAAATGAATGATGAGCGGCAAAAATGTTTGAAAACGCTTTTTCACTGGGAAATAATTTGAAAATCATCGATGCATCAGATAGAATGATCGTAGGCATTTTTGTAGTTTGACATAGTCATTTCTCGGTTCTTCAACTACTTTTATATCTTCACGTCCATAGTCACATTGACCATGGCAAACGTAGATGGAGCTGATAGTGATGTGGTCCACCATGAAGCCAATACGAAAGCTATCATTGGCAGTGACGATCTTGGGGTCGGAGATTTGTACATTTGCAAAAGGTCAGTGATGTATTATTCATGTACAGTACATGTAGTAAAAGCAGGAAATGTAGTTCTCCCCGAAACATAAGGCTTATGATGTTTCGGGGAGGGACATTTCCTGCTTTATGTAGCTTAAAATAAGTATGTGCCACATTATGCGGCACAATACTTAGTATTGTGCTGCATAGTGTGGCACATATTCTCTAGTCTTATTTACGGGCTTTTATTAAGCTAGTGCAACACTGGTCGACTCAGCCAAAGGGTAATCCCAAACACATGGTCCAGTGAAATCTGTCAAGGTGACCACTCTGATAAGGTGACCACCTGTCCTGGAGAGTAGAGGCCCACTACAGCTAGGACCAAGACCGGGGATATCATTTACACTCTAATGATACTCTATAAGGAGATAACCTGTACACAGGGACGACAATTTGAGCATTGCTCTTGACACGCAAGGTCCGGGTTCGAGTCCGGGTGGGGTTGGCATTTTTAAAAAAAATCTCTTTTCAGGCTGTTCACTTCCCTGAATGATCCTTTGAATTTGAAGTTCTCGCTCCCGATCCTTTCCAAAAAAAATATCGTACTGTTATTTTATTCGTTTGCCTGTATCCACCTGAAGAGAAGGCATTGAACGTGCTAGTGGAACTTCGGAATGTTGCTTGTAAAGAGCCTGAAGCTTGTTCTATGCTTAGTCCAGGGAATGTTACCCTTGGTATTAGAATTTCTATGTATGTTCATGCTCAGTAGATTCCACTGCATTTGATTCTTCATATTGCACTTGACCTGACGCTGGGGAATATTGAATAACCCGATGGGTGCCCTGAGCTCATGCAAACGTTTCTTGCATGTGGCAGGTCCAATCATACTATTTGATCAGGTTTGATTCATTGTCTGTTGTGTGTTGCTGTAGTTGTGTAAGATGGAAGTCATCATACGAAAACAAGGCCTTCACACTGCAGTACAAGTCTGTAGGATTACATGCAGTGAGTCGTAACGGATCTTCATTCCCCATGCCTTGTCTCTATTGCATGGTGGGTGCGCGAGTCAGCGCAGCTACAAATGGAGGTGAGTCACGAGAACCCGCCATACTGTTTCTGCTACAGTGTACTGTACATGTGTGCGGAGAGGGACAAGGGAGTGCAGGTGATCCATCTGGTCTCACTTGCAGCAGTGCATCTCCCCGTGCCCTTGTAGCTGGTTGTCGTATTCTAGTACGGCAATTAGTTATTGTTTCAGTGAAGTCTTGCCTATGTATTCATGATTAGAACCCGTCAAAGGGCAGTGTAGTAGAAAACTTTCAAAATGTTGCTGTTGAATAACCTGAAGTGTGTCCTCCTTTTAAGTACTTGGTCCGACTTATTAAAATATGCGTTTCACTTCGAACCTCAACCAAACAAATTCAATTAATCTCAGGACGGAATAAACTTTCCAGCTACCTAACACTGCCCTTCAGTTGTCGATTTGCGATGTTGAAGAAGAAATAACTCCAACTCGAAAGGAGGCAGCGACTCAAAATACTAGTCGACTCGCGCATTTCCCTCCAAATTTTGTCTTCAGAGGACTCCCGTTGCTTCTCGCGCAACATAGAGAAGGCCTGGTGCTGAAATCAACACCCCAATGCGATGGAGAATTGTAACGGAGTACCAGAAACTCCTGGGCGATCGTTCTGGAGTGCCTCCTGACAGATTGAAATCGCTGCAATCGGTGTTTCCTTGGCAGAATTTCGGCAAACCCATCATCCAGAAACTCGTGCAGAAATCACCAGGATTGCTCGGTCCAGTTTGCTGATCTCTCTCGCCGTCGTTCACGATGTGGCGGTCGACGAAACAAGATCACAGCAGAGATCGCCGAGAAGTTGATCGAAATAAATAACCGCCCCTGAGGTCGCCTCTCAGGGGACGACCTGGCTGGAAAACTGAAGCGCAGAAAGGGTGAATTATTCTACGGATACGGTGCGTGGATGGTGCGGAGTCCTCGGAACCACGATCGCGATGCGTTATCGCTACATCAAGCATACCGTAGCTCCGTCACAAGATCGCCTGTCTCCGGCTCTGGGGCAAGTGGATTCGTAAAACAGCGAAGAGCACGCATGGTCTGACTGCATGACATGTCGACAAAGATCAGACTCAGTACGCGTGCGGCACACGGTGATGAGAATTGATTTTTTATGCGTGGTGGTGTACTTGTTCGCCTTATTTTGAAGGTGGCATGAGGGCTTCAGGCGAAAACACCGCAGACACCATTCTGACAGTCGTACTGCACGAGGAGGAGGCGAAGCCGATCGTCTAAATCGTGCCTATGGAGTGTAGGAATTCAAGGAAGCGTGGCGTAGCTTGGAGGAGATGAAAAAATGTCGACGTTTTCCAGGGGGACGCACTTGCAGATGCGCCCTGAGACACCAGCAGCGATAGAAACTAGGTCAGGCCAAGAAATGACACAGTAGTTATCTATCTACCGTCTCTTGGTTAATTTGTTAGTACAGGTGCTCCTTTGTACATATGCTTGAGTTTTCAAGTGAAGCGCACATTTTAATAAGTTGGACCAAGTATGATAGCTTTTGTTTGTCTCCGAAGAAACGTGTTGTTCCTTCTTTCCTCATGTTTTGTTTTCCTTTCCAAAGATGCCGCCACCAATGCTGCACCTAATCGCCGTGAGGTTAACGTTGTTGAGATGTCAGATGAAGGTGCTGAGGCCGCAGCTACTGCTGCTGTAGCAGCAGCTGGTAGTGACGATGAGGGCGACTGGGAAGATGATGATGAGGATGAAGAGACAACTGAAGTTCGCTTTGCTCCTGAGGAGCCGGATCACCGTAAGTTGATGCTCCCACTGCTAGTTCTCGCTGAGGTTGTGTGTAGGGTTTGCAGTAGCTTTTGAGTGCAGCCACCTTCAATGTGTGGTGAACACTTTGCCTTTGAACTATGGTACATGTATACTGTTTTCTAATCACAACACAGTTGGCAGTATGCCTGTGTTGCACTATGGTTGTATTGTACGCTGTGTGTGTATGCTATACGTGTACATGTGTGCACATGTATATCATGCCTGTGTGTGTGTGCTATACATGTACATGATTGTGTCAATTTGTGTGCATGTGTGTATCATGCCTGTGTGTATGCTATCCGTGTACATGTGTGTGTGTGTGCACTGCAGTGGATAGCATGTACAGTGCTATGAGTCAATGTCAAGCAATGCATCCAGACACGGATGACGACGAAGATGAGCAACATCAGCTTGGTGAAGGCAACGACAGCATTCTCATGGAGAATATCAGTAAGCAGCAGTCACCGGTGGTGCTACTGTATAGTCTATAAAATTATGTAAACTAATCTGATGAGCGCTTTTGTGCCATGAAACTCGAAGAAAGCACATATTGCAATTTATCACCACTCTACATGTACTCGTGTAGTACATATTTATGTGGGCAGTCAAGTATTTAGGGAATGTGAATGGCTTTGTTCAGTTTGCAGAGCACCCCTTGTTGACAAGAGATCCTTTCCTCTTGCCGGTACAGCTGTAGCAAGCTTCTGCCCCTGTCAATGGCCAGTGAATACTTAGTCGGTTCCATGGACGACATCACACAACCATATGCTCTCATGTAGTACTAGTACTATTAGTATTGTATACCGTCCACAAGGATGCTGCCAGGTTTGCATTGTTCAAACACTGTACATCATTGTATGGTGCTTTCTGCTCTGGTATTTGGTTCCTCTTGTGTTGCAGGCAGCATGGAAGGTTTCTTTACGTCAGCCGATGACGTTGTACACTTGACTGCCGAAGGACAGGTTAGCCTTGAGCCTTGTTGTCATGTTATCTATTTGATGTGTGTGTGTATGTGTGTGTGTGTGTGTGTGTGTGTGTGTGTGTGTGTGTGTGTGTGTGTGTGTTTGTGCGTGAGTGTATGACCTACGACACCAGCTAAGGCATATATTACTTCTTTCCCATCAATCAGGTACACAATTTTACTGAGCAAGCCCGTTTGCCTTTGTGTGTTGTCTGCATGTACAGCGTGTTCTGGAGCATCTGAATGCTGTTACCGTCGAGGCACCCGCTAATGGTGAGTTGCAGTTATGATTCTTTCTCATCTGCATCTATGTTCAGCTCGCAGTGCTTCTAACATTGTATATGTATTGCACCTGAGCATGTATGTTGGGAAGGGGTGGGGGCTTTTCACTTGCTCTAAGTGTTGCTTCCACTTAGCATCCTACTACATCTCCGAGCTGCTGCCCTGACTGGCCCTGGCTGCGCCTTTGGTATGTGGGTGCTTCTTGATTTATTCAGGAGACGACGAGCCTGCAGAAGACGGCCAATTTGATGATGCATGAGATAGCAAGTCACCGGCCTGAGTTGCCAGCGGTTTCTGTGACTGGGTGCTGGCTGATTCAGTCACAAAACACCCTGGTCTGCTGGAGGCCATGGTGGTAATATGAGGCAAGCCGTGTCCAGGAAAGACAGCCACCCTGAGATAGCCTCGCAGTGGCTTTATCTTTGGACTTGGCATTGCGATCGTGTTGGGTTTCAGTCAATCAACAGTTGAAATACCTGATTGAACTCGAAGTCGTCCGCCCATCTACCCATCCATATACATTCATGGCAGCAGCGAACACCAAGCATCATGTTTTGAGTGTGTGTTGTGTGACCATGTAGTTGGCGTGGAGTTGACTGATGTACCGCAAATTGACACTACAAAGCAAAGGAGTTCTGTGGCTTGTTCTCCGGTTGATCAACAATCACCTAACGTAGCACAGAACACCACTATGTCTGCAGAAATCTATGTGTGATGGTGCTTCAGCTACATTTTGTTTTGTTTGCTCTTTTGTATTATTTCATGATGCTCAATGGCATGCTTGAAGTGAAATGCTTTGTTTCTGATTTTCTTGTGCTGTTCTTGTGACCTGCTGCTCGTTCCTTTGAGCCTTTAATTCCCCAAAGCCCTCTGGCCTGTGGTCTTCGTCAACTAACTCAACTGACTACTTACTCAAAGTTATCTTGTCTGTCACGCTGGGTCGCTGGATGGTGGCAGTTTCGGCTTGCTGGAAAACCAAAGAGCAAAGGAGGGACTGCATTCACAGCCTGGTGGGCGTTGTCTTGTATATGCAAGACGAACGGGTTACCACAGCTTACGTTATCAATTGAGTCATTATTGCAAGGCTCCCATAACCGAAGGGCAATGATGAAGAGTGATTACTAGTACTTGGCAATGGAAATTGTTCTGTGAAAGACCTATTTCCTACTCAATTGTAATATGAAAATCATGTTCAATGTGAACCCTTGGCCAGCCGAGGTGTTCCTGTCAGTTCAATAATTGCCGAAGAAAGGAAATTTCACTCGTTCTATTATACCTAGTGCATCATGCATCAGTCTTCACTGCAGCTGATAGGCTATAGAACTAGAATGTGTTTATACTAGTGTACCGGTACATGTATGGTTATGCAATGCATGTACTGGTAGTACCTATCCACCATACAAGGCCTTCTTACACGACTTCAAAAGGATCTGCAAGTATTGCTGTGTCACTGTCTGCATAGGGAAACACCGGCTGGTAAAATCTCTCAGCAGCCTCTGTCAGGTTTGGCGGGTTGTGACACTTTAAGGTTGATGGTGCCTCTCCTGAACAGCACAAAGGACATCACAAATTGGGATACAGTATAAAACCTCAACCAACATCAGTGATTTACACAGCTTGAAGTTGATGGTATCAAGCGCTCTTCGATAGTGTTTGTATGGTGGGTGTAGGATCTGCTCCAGCCAGTAATGGACCCCAGAGCCCAGTCCAGTCATTCCTGGCAGATGTACAGATTTCTTCAAACGTCCATGGCTCTATCCGGGTGGATGCAAATGCCAGCGTTGACATGGCGGTGATGTAAAACATCCAAGTCCTTATTCCCCAAGAGTTCAGTGCGCTGAGCAGTCCTTTTTTGCCTGCATATTATGTGATGAAATCAGACTCAACACTCGTACCAGGGATTCTAGCTCCTATCATCTTGGCCAATATTAAAGGGGAAGTTAAAGCAAAAATCAAAATTTCACCAGTTGTAGTCTTCGGGGTGCTGAGTCGAATAGTCTTGGTCCGAGAAAGCTGAGACGCTCCCTTCCTACTTGAATCCCAATCGAACTCGCGCACTTCCACCAAAACTGGGTGACTGCGCCCTACTAGATGGGGATTTGTATGCAAAATGTCACTAAAAGCCCCATTTCGTTCTTATAAAAGCACGGAGGACCGCGATTGGCCCATATGTTGTAGTCTTTTGGACGCTGAGTCGACTGGTTTTGGTCCGACAAGGCTGCGATGCAGCGTTCCTCCTTTATTCCCAATCGAACATGGTTGAACAAGCGGTCGCGTGCTCCTGCGTACACCAGTCACCTGGTCACCGTGCCTGCAGGGTACAACTTACTAGCCTGTTTGACCTTTTTTGGGCGCAGTCCTGTCACTCGAGTTGAACCTTGGTGTGAAAGTTGTCGCCTGCTGGCGTGGTGACCAGGTGATTTGGGCACCCAGGAGCACGTGACCGCTTGTTCAACCATGTTCGATTGGGAATAAAGGAGGAATGCTGCATCGCAGCCTTTTCGGACCCAAACCAGTCGACTCAGCGTCCAAAAGACTACAACATATGGGCCAATCGCGGTCATCCGTGCTTTTATAAGCACGAAATGGCGCTTTTAGTGACATTTTGCATACAAATCCCCATCTAGTAGGGCGCAGTCACCCAGTTTCGGTGGAAGTGCGCGAGTTCGATTGGGATTCAAGTAGGAAGGGAGCGTCTCAGCTTTCTCGGACCAAGACCATTCGACTCAGCACCCCGAAGACTACAACTGGTGAAATTTTGATTTTTGCCTTAACTTCCCCTTTAACTAACTGTCTGCGTAACCATTCTGCAATCAACACGATTGTACTGGTGTGGCATCATTGCAATCAACTCATCATACATTACCAACTGATGCGCACACCGTGAATTATTGTAACTTACCAGTAGACGGCAGTGGTACTTGAAGTTTGCTTGCCGAGCGGCACACATCACCAACACAGGAGCCCATCTGCTGTGTGAGCGAGGACAGCTTGCTCTGCGTGTCAGCATCCAGTGTACTGAACTTGTTGAGAATCTGGAGTGTAACCATCAAAAGAAACTATTCTCTCGGCGCATTGTTACAATGAAGTTGCTTGCTGCTACATAGAGCTCCCGCTTCCCGTCGAACTTGACGGACTTGCGACTGCCATTGGGAGCACGCGAGGAGCATGCCAACCCTTCTACTCTCTGTACTGGGCAAACCTGCAAGAAAGCACCACTTCCTGCTGCAGAGTTCTGCAGGAAGTGTGAGCTCCATTTAGGAGCACGACCAGCTTCATCTATAATTACCGCCGTCGTTGCTACTTCTAAGTCCGCAGCATTGTTACGTGATGCAGTAACTTTGTGAACTGTTCACTGCATGCTTGTAACACCACATGCAGAGATCCGCATATAACCGCTTGGAATTACACTAGTACCACGCCCATGCACCGTCCTAACACTAAAGACTCGTGAAAAAAGCGTGATGAAAATCGATCACCCGCGATATGCATCTCACATCCCACCATACTCATACGGACACTAGACCATATACGACAAACATCAGACTCTACCAGACAAGAACCATCAACAGCGTGCGAAAATAATAATCGAATCGAATTCCGTAAGACATATATGGTACTTCGAAGTATAGTTCTAATTTACCATTCTTGGATCTTTAGCTGCGTCATAGAACTCCTTCTCTCCTGTGCACCACTCAACATAGAGCCAGTTAGCGTTGGCTGCAAAACCCGTACCATTGATCACACGGACGCCCTGCAAGAGACAAACCGGCAGAGAAACAAGACACAGTGTTGTCGACGCCATGCTCGGTTCATACTGATAACGATTGCCTGATTTTCTGTGCTTCAGTACACCATAGAGAACTAAGCCATGCGGGCCAGAGACCAGCAGTGGTAAGAGCTCAGAGCCAATGTGCACCGTACTCACGCGATTAGAGCCCTGTTTTTGAATAAAGACCTCGAATAGTGCTGCTGTCTCTGAGAGCTATTGACAAAACAACCCTCTCCTGGATAGTGCCTCAGGCATCTGCAAGTTCGGTGTTGTTTTGCTAGTGTTCTTGACCATGTCACCGCACCGGTGGTTTCATGATCAAAATCACAGTCCTTGCTGAAGTTTCTGTTTTATGCTGGACGATGTTATTGTACAAGCGTTGAACAAAATAGTGCCCTCTCTTGAATATCGCCCCATTCGTGATGGACTTTTGGGAAAATCCCCCAGATAGAGATCACAGCTGCATACTCTTGATTATGTAGCCTTGGCAGCAAGCACCAGAAGTTGTTGGATAACGTGGACACTGTGGCTTTTTCAGGTACCGTATTTATTCGGTTGTAAGTCGACCATTCACGACTAAAAATTGAGGGAGAAAGAGTGGGGGTCGGCTTACAACCGGGATTCGACTTATAACCGGGAACTATCAGTATCTTTAAAAAAATGACCTGAACTGCATGCACGAGTACACCATGTGTGCACATTTTGGCCAGTTTATTGGCCTTTTTCAAAGATTGCCGGGGACGTTATACCCTCCAATAAGGAATGTTTACATGATTTGTTGATGTGTTAGTAGCAGTGAGCAGTTAGTAGTGCTTCGTTGGGTGATAACTTTAAAAAGCAGAAATGAGACCTCCAGATACGGGGGTTGACCTATAACCGGGGTCGACTTACAACCAGTAAAATACGGTATGCACTAGTTGGCTACTCAGCCCCACTTCTTTCATGCACATGATGTGCATGCAATTTATTCATTTTTAGGGCTGAAACGATCATTCAATAACTCTTAACGATCAACCAATATCATTAACGATCGATATATTGGTTTTATCGATTCTTGTCGGCTCTACCCGTGTACCTCAAACACCAGTTTATGAAAAAATTCCACGATACCTTTGCTACGTTAGAAATTTGTGGCACCGCACTGTTGACATCTGTAGACATCTGGCTGGTTTATCAACATGACCTAGAGAATTTCATTTTGTTTCTACAGCGAAGAATCTTGTCATCACCCTCCGGCAACTGTTCTTATCTCTGACCTTTCCCGCAAATGAACTGAAAAGACAAAGAGTATTCTCTTCCGATCTCTTTCAAAGCCACAAATCAATTTTACTGTGCTTGAAAGCACATGATTGTACTCATATTCACTATCGGATGGAGTGCAAGGGCTAGAATACTGTCACTCATATACATGCATAAAAATCGTTAGCACTCGTTTTGAACACTAACGATTATCGATTGCACTCTTAACGATCGATATGCGAGTTATCGGTATAATTGTTTCAGCCTTATTCATTTTATTTATTTTTTATTTATTTTATTTTTTATTTCAGCACACGAAGAGACGAAGCTAGTTGTAAATCTGATAAGGCCTTTCGTACCATTACTCTTCAAAATCAGTACATGGTGATAATGTGACGAAGCACAACGATGTCAATACAGCATATTGGTGGAAAAATTGTGATGAAACGAACACAGGCTGAATGATAGTGTGAGTTGCGCCAAAGAGTACACGCATTATAACAGGGAGGTGGGAAGTCAAAATAGCACTAGCTTCCTAACAAACTCCTTCTGTCTACACAGCTCAGGCTGTAGCTTGGCAATGTAAACAGCCTCTAGCACATCTAGGTGACATTTGCTGCGCGCCCGCGCATGAATCTTGAGGTGCTCTGGAACATTCTTACATACTGCATTCAGGCAAGAAGGGGACATGATCAACTTAAGTAACTGCACATCTGTTATTACAGATGTGTTATTACTGCAATAACTACACATCTGATCATGTCCCCTTCTTGCCTGAATGCAGTATGTAAGAATGTTCCAGAGCACTTCAAGATTCACGCGCGGGCGCGCAGAAAATGTCACCTAGATGTGCTAGAGGCTGTTTACATTGCCAAGCTACAGCCTGAGCTGTGTAGACAGAAGGAGTTTGTTAGGAAGCTAGTGCTATTTTGACTTCCCACCTCCCTGTCATAGTGCGTGTACTCTTTGGCGCAACTCACACTATCATTCAGCCTGTGTTCGTTTCATCACAATTTTTCCGCCAATATGCTGTATAAATTAACATCGTTGTGCTTCGTCACATTATCACCATGTACTGATTTTGAAGAGTAATGGTACGAAAGGCCTTATCAGATTTACAACTAGCTTCGTCTCTTCGTGTGCTGATATGTTTCCCTCGGACTAAGTCTCTATTTATTTATTTATTGACTAGTTTGAGGGAAAGACACAAACGGGAAAAGTCTGAAGAAAAAGTTGACTGTCACCACCAGGACTCTAACCACTGAGCTATGGTGTAGTCTTCATCCCAGCAGAGACCGTTCAATTTATTTATTTATTTATTTATTTTGACTAGTTTGAGGAAAAGACACAAACGGGAAAAGATTTATTTATATATTTCTTGACTAGTTTGAGGGAAAGACACAAACGGGAAAAGTCTGAAGACAAAATTGACTGTCACTCTTCATTTATTTATTTATTTATTTTTCAATTTGCCTTTTTGCCCTCAGTCCGTGGTTGGTTTCACCCTCACTTCCTTGTATTGGCTATTTTCATTATGTGCCATGAAGTGCAAACAGTAAATAAATAAAATAAAATGAATAAATCCTTGTTACAAACCTGATAGGTGTTGTTCCAGAAACGGTTGTGCCAGAATGCAGGCAGTCCCTTGTAGTTTGCGCCCATGTTGGAGGACCCTCCGTACATCTCTGCAAGTGCCACCGATCTGAATGTTCCTGCCTAAAGAAGGTGTTGTAAATGGCAGGAAATTGCAACTGAGATTCAATGCATAGCCGTAAGACAACACAGCACCGGTAACTGACCCCCGACCTGACATTGGGAAACAGACAACACAGTGACATGAGTGACTGCCAATGCCGAAAAGAACATCACATCAATATACAGTGCTGCTCAATGAAATCTGATCGCGTGAATCAAGTTTGCGTAGCCCTGCCCTGCGTAGCCAGTACACATCCCAGTGTTCCTAGGTGCAGGGCTACGCAGCGCTGCCCGGCCCGGCGTGGCATTCACTAGCTTGATGAAGGCACTAGCAAGTTACAACCTATTAAACTATGTAGCAGCAGCAGCTTGATTTCACTGAGAACACTACGTGAGTCACAGCCAGTAGACCTGTACCCTATAGCCTGGCCTGTACATGCACTGCAGAGGGGAGCAATATCCCACACCGGACCCGACATACTGCACTCTGGTGCGGTATTCCGATTAAACACGGCTAGTGGTAGCTGTGACTTATCTCACCTCTCTTGAAAGATTGAACAGTGGGAGAACACTTTCTCCATCCACCTTGCTCGACTGGTCAGCTACCTCAGCACCAGCAATATCAGCCCATGTCGGTAACAAGTCTACACTCTGTGTGACGTCGTAGACCTTATGCCCAGCCGGAACACCAGGTCCTCGAACCTGTTCAGTATGATGCAATGATGCACGGACAAAGTAGCACATGTCATTTCAAAACAACTGCAAGAGATCATGTTACTTCCACAGTTGGCGGTTTTGTGGAATTGGTAGCTTCTCAGAAAGGTTAAAAAAATCAAGTCATGACATGTACACACACTGTGACAGCAAGGAAAAGATAAACTTCTGCCGTCGGTGGCAACTGAGTCAGTGCTTCCGGCATGTTTTTTTTTTACAATGATCAGCTTGACTGCCTGGTGATCGGGTATAAGCATGAGACTCCTAGTGGAAGAATTTTCCTCTCCTTGCCTCGCTGTGCTGGTGACTTCTGGCTCAGGACATAGAGCAATGAAGTGCCCTACTTGCTGGCTCAGGACATAGAGCAATGAAGTGCCCTACTTGCTCAGTATGTAAGCCAATACATGTAACTTTCAGATAGCGGCCGTCAGTTGTTCACCTCTGGGTCGAGTTTGCAAATGAATCGATTGAAATGATGCTTACAAAACTAATCAAAGTGACCAGCCAGCATTACTAGTCTCGGAGCAGGGATTATGTCTCATGGCTTACCAGGAAGGGCACTCGGATATCCGTATCGTAAGCTTGCCGCTTGCCACCTGGAAGCCGATAATCGCCGAGATGTTGGCCATTGTCACCCTGTGCACGGCGACGGCGATGAAGTAAGAAACAATTGGTAAGAGCTGCCCTGAGACTGGTGTCAGCAGAATGTAGACTGAACAGCATACTGAGACTGGTGTCAGCAGAATGTAGACTGAACAGCATACAAGAATGCAAGCCTAACCACTACATAAGACATGGCATGGGGTTAGAAGGTTCATCATCACTGTTCTGACCATACCATGTAGAATATATAGGTGTTGTTGAGAAGTCCCTCAGACTCCAGAGTGGCTGTGATGTTGCCCAGCATTTCATCCACTGCCTGCACAAAGGAAAGCAAGCAGCAGTCCAGCGGCACAATTATAAACTCCGAATAGAGCTACAGGTACTTTACTATCAGCATTTTGTATACCGTCCAGTTCATTGCAAGCCTTGCATATAGTCTCTACCCGGGCACGTGCTGTGTTGTTGAGGTCTGGTGATTGCATGCATGGATGCACTCCCTCTTCAAACATGTCTAGACAGTGTTTTGGATGCAATAGCTAGGTTTCTTGGATGCAGTTTACGAGGCTGGAGCGAGCCAGTCGGATCTGCTTTCCGAACAGCTGCCAAGTGGAGAAGGAGAGAAGGGTGCAATTTTAACATACATAAATACCACTCTCTCATGTCAAAAATAACTGCTTGGAGGACATAGTCGCTGTGATATGTACCTGAAGTGAACGAAGTCGGTTGCGGAAGAAGTTATCTATACCATCAATCTGTTTCTGTGTGAGCGGAGGTAGCCGTCCCAGCCAAGAGGGCTTTTGGCTTTGGATGGTGTTGTTCGGATTAAACGAGTCATAGCGTGGTGCCTGGGAAGGAGCAAGTAGAACACAGATCATGGTGAGCATACCACATCACACGCAGTGAAAAACGGTGGGATTGACTATAGCTAGAGGCTGTTTTGTGGACGCAAGCCATGCTATATCGTGTAAGTCTGCATAGAATTGCTTAGTTGGTTGAAAGTTGACTTCAACTCTGTAGAATTATATGTACAACTCCAGCCGGACCCGAACGAGTGGATTAGCCAGTCACAAGCGTAAACACATATGGATACCGGCAGCACTCAGCCCGGGCTGAAACTCTGGGGCTTGACTCAGGCTGAAACTCTGGGGCTTGACACATTACTTCATTTTCAGTTTTTGGTCTCAAGTACATGTAAGTTTCTTGATGACATTTTGGATGTTTGCAGCTCTATGAAAGCAGCACTGAGGATGAAACAGCTGGACTTCAATGGAAACCGTGCAAACCGGCGCCATATGAAACCAGTGGCCAGCATCTTGCTAAGATTTCCTACAACCGGCAGGAGATGTTAGGGTTCGTTTCCTGCAATGAATTTTCAAATCCATCTGTAGAGTCTAGCCTATATGTAGGACTCAGTATAGAGTCCATGCACTATATGATGTCCAGCACCCTATATAGAGTCCATTGGTCCAAAATCCACTATACAGAGTCCAGGAGTCCACTCAGTTTTGATCAGCTTCATCCTGCCGCGCAATCCCCTATAAGGAGTACACTTTTTCTACAAGTCCCCTATTCACGGTCCAGGAGTCCAGTTTATCCAGTCACGCCGTCCTGTGTGTTGTCACTGTTGTGCCCCGAAAGAGAACACATTTTAAAAAAAAATTCAGTTTTGCTTGCCTCGTGGCAGCGCATTCCTTTCTTCACTTCAGCCATGGCTGCCAATTCTGCTGTGCAGTTGCTGACAGTAATCTGTCTCGAGCTAGCCAAGGAGGATAGGGAGACGTTCAAAATCAAATCTGGAAAGCGTCTTGTGGTTCTCTGAAGACGTTTCATCAGTGCGCGGGATGAAAGCAGAAATTGCAGAACGAGAAAAGTTCAGCACAGTTCAAATCTGACGAGTCAGGTACACTGACGCTTGGCAGCGCATTCCTTTCTTCACTTCAGCCATGGCTGCCAATTCTGCTGTGCAGTTGCTGACAGTAATCTGTCTCGAGCTAACCAAGGAGGATAAGGAGACGTTCAAAATCAAATCTGGAAAGCGTCTTGTGGTTCTCTGAAGACGTTTCATCAGTGCGCGGGATGAAAGCAGAAATTGCAGAACGAGAAAAGTTCAGCACAGTTCAAATCTGACGAGTCAGGTACACTGACGCTCTCTTTCGTTCGACGCCACAAGGATCCCCTGTTTGGCTGGCCATTGCTGCCAGTAAGACGTTTGAACGGTTTCATCAGAGCGAGGGATGAAAGCAGAAAGTGGAGAAAGAGAAAAGTTCAGCACAGTTGCAATCTGACGAGTCAGATACACTGACACTCTCTTTCGTTCGACGCCACAAGGATACCCCTGTTTGACTGGACAAGAGCTGCCTGTACCACCGTGTCAAAAGGCTGTACAACTACATGGCAGGACGATGACTGAGCTATGAGGTAAGGAAGCTTTTACTCGTTTCGATTGGTCTGCTGTTCTGTCGTTATGCTTGAATTTTTTTCCATTTTCAAGGAGCGTATCGCGTTTGTTTGATGTTGCTTGAATGAATGCCCTAAAAGTAATCAACCACTTCGTAATAGTCCTCAAGGACTGCAAGGACTTTGCATCAATCGTATATGATCGTCTAGCTATCATCAATTTTTATTTCATGAGAAATGTATTTTTATCCCTGTGATAATTATGTGAACTCCACGACACTCTTCCTGTAGTATGATGTCGAATACAATGGGATCCACAAACGCAGTGCCAGTGTACTAGTAGTAGTAGGACTAGGAGGATTGCTTGTATGCCAATGACAAGAAAAAGCTTCTCAAGCTAATACTCGTATTCCCTGAAGTAACCGTTTTGATGTCACGAACATGACATTGTGTCAGTGAAACTGCCTCGTGACAACAAATCATTGCATTTCCATCTTGGGGAAGACTGACTGACAGCAACGCTGTACAGATTGTTCAAATCATCTCATTTCAATTTAGTTGCAGTGAAGTGAAACACTGTGTACACTACATGTATGTTGGTGTGTCTGTGCGTCTTGAGTGTGCACAAACGATCTTATTCCTCGTATTACTAAAAGATTATTGTACCCACCATCACCTGTTCACAGGTCTTTGAGTGGATTGATTTTCATTGAGCATCACATTCGTTGAGAACTTGGTAGTTGTGTGCTCCCATGCATCATTACGGTAATAAGCGTATCCTTGTGCTATCTATTTGTTGCAGGTGTGCTGATCTTCAGAAGCTTGCGGAACTGAGTGCTGCTGAACATTTGCATGGCCATGAGCAATGGTGAAGCTTGCTATTGCACTCTCAGCATGTGCTAGTATTATGCTGACCACTGCACTATGTTACTCTCTTACACTACTACGTGTATGTAAACGTGCGTGTACCCGTCCCCGTATGCATTCGTTTCGTATAATTATTTGTTATCCCTCTTGACTTTACATGTAAATGGGTGGACGTTTGCATGGCTGTTGGAGTTGCGTGTGTATTGTGTCTCTACTCTTTTCTTGGTGTTTTCTTGGCGTTGTATAAGTGTGTGTGTGTGTGTGTGTGTGTGTGTGTGTGTGTGTGTGTGCGCGCGCGCGCGCGCGCACAATAATTTGAAAACAAATAATTAATCCTGGGCTCTCCATTATTCTCTTTCGATTCTTGGTTTTTTTCTAGGTATTTTCTTGGCGTTGTGTGGGTGTGTGCATGTGTGTGTACGTGCACAATAATTTGGCAACACTACATGATTGAGATATTGTAATTTGCAGCGTCTGCGAAGAGACCACTTGATTTGAGGATGGTGTTTGTAGGGTTTTTCATGTAATGACGTGGCTGCAGTGGCGCCTCAATACATATTTTTTTATCTTGAGAAGTGAATGATGTAAAGGATTAAAGGGAGAGGCCGTTTTCTGGTTAATATTCACTGCTTACAGCAGATCCTATGTCTATTTTCGAACTCGATAGGGGATGCCTAATTGGCTGGACTTTATACAGGGGGTGTTGTCCACATAAAGACTCTTTATAGTTGATTTCAAAGTTTGGACTCCGTACAGTTGATTTTGGACCAATGGACTCTATATAGGGGTGAAGCCAATTGGCTGGACTCTATACAGGGAGTGATGTCCATCGAAACTTTGAGCTCACAGTTGATTCCAAGTTTGGACTCTGTACAGTGGATTTTGGACCAATGGACTCTATATAGGGGTTGGACATCATATAGGGGCTGGACGCTCTACTGAGTCCAACATATATTCAAAAATACAGTGTATCCATTCTTAGCAGTTCTTACCATGGAATCGTTGAACATGTGTGCGTGGCGTTTAGCCGGCTACAGCATTGAGAGCATCAAGCATAGCAAGCAACATGGCAATGTGGAGTATGGAGGCAACAAATGCAGCAGACGCAATAACTGACTGGCAAGCTAGGTGGCGTACACCCGGTGCAGTACTGTGCATGGCAATGTGGAGTATGGAGGCAACAAATGCAGCAGACGCAATAACTGACTGGCAAGCTAGGTGGCGTACACCCGGTGCAGTACTGTCACAGTAGTGTACCATGCACTGCTGTATATCAAATTCTAATGATGGAACTCTCCATGTGACAGTGAAAGCCACGGTCCACTCTTAAACAGGAGCAGCATGTCAATGCTTCGTTCACTTCAATCTCGTTGATTTGGGCGGCAACAGTATTGTACAACCGGGACTACAAACAAATCCGCCGTTCGTGACTACAATGTAGGCACTCAGCAGTACTTCTGATTGTGTCTCACGGTGTGGAGAGATCCGCTTTTCCGGTGCAATGCATCTACACTACACCACAGTGGTTGAATGCATCTACTTTAGCATCTCTAGAACTCACAGTGGCTGGGGCGTGTGGTGCAAAAGGCGACAAGTACATGAAGAAAGGCTTGTCCCTCTTCCGCTGTATGAACTCGATTGCAATATCACGGATATAGTCAGTCTGATACACAGAGTTATTCATCTTCTTCAGTTTTCCTGCAACATTCGGACAAACACGTTGAATGCAAATACATAGGACAAGAAAGTTACAGTACAAATTCATTTAAATTTTAAACTGTGACTGGCACCCTAAACTTTTGGCGTCTTGAACATAGCGGTAGAGAAAGTGAGAACAACTGTATATTATCAAGAGTACATAAACCAGAGTGTGCAACTGTGCATATCTGATCTGAAACAGCGCAGTTCGTGCACTACGTCACCCTGATGAGGTCAGCCAAGCCAGGACTTGCGTACAGCTCAAATTTTCATGTTTTATAGCCCGGAAATCAGCCAAGTTTGCTTGATTTTAGACGTCCTGTTTCAGGATTTCGGTGTTTTGTGTGACTGTATACGCTGCGTACATCCACCGACAAGTAAAGTCACCAGGCTATCCGTCTCAAAAAACCGAAATCAGGACAAACTCAGTGAACTGCACCACCGCGACTGGTGATGCAACTTTTCACCGTACCTGTGGCTTACCATGCCGTCAGAAATGACGTAGTGCACGAATTACGCTCCCACAGGAACCATCCCGTGTTGCACACTCTGGTTTATGTACTCTTGATATTATGCATTGTATGTCACCAAATTCTGATTACTTTCTATCTTCTTCCAGGACATCCACATTTCAAGCATGTTGCATGCAACCAAGCTGGTCTCCCATGCACGTCAATCACGTCAACCACGATCATGACTGTAGAGTATTGGAATGAGGGGGGGGGGGGGGGGGAGATGAGACCCAACGTTGTTGTTCAGACTTGCATAGCCACAGGTAGTGTTGTGGACATTGAAATCTGTTCAGAAGTCAAGCAGCCACGGGTCGCTGGCCTTGCGGCCGTGAGCATTGCTGGTCCATTTTTGCAGTGTACGTGAACTACAGTGAGTGTATGTGCTAAGGCAAAACAGCCACTGGCCACTGGCCCCGGTCATTCCATCGAATTTCAATGTCTAAAACAGTCGCTTCGCATTTCGCTCCATATTTTGTACTGACCATTGATAGAGAAGTGTGGACCATAGTACGCCGTCTTTGTCATTCCCTGCCAGTGATCCCAACCTGAAGGAATGATGCACATGTATAGTTGATTGTTTAAACAGCCATACACCATGATACACTGTACAATCATGAACGGCGGAACTCAGAGTGGTATCACCTTCATCATGCACTGCAGCTTGAATACACCCGGGGAAGAAATCACTGTCATTCTGTCTCAGGTCACCGTGGCATACGCATGGGTACCGGTAAGACAGCTAGGGGAACGTCCCCACACAGGAAGACAACACGGCCATCTCCGGCATTGACAATGAGCACAACATACAGGTACAACGCCACTAACTGGGAACTAAACTTATTTCCCGGTACAAGCAGTTTGTTGAAAATGAAGAGCGTGCTATTCCTCTTAGCCTTTCTGCTAAGCGGCGGGTATTGCCATTGTCAGCAGCACAGCATCCACCTGGAATAGCTCTCCGTGTTACGCAGTGTTGCTGCTGCTACTAGAAGACGGTAGGAAGTGCCGTCGGCGGATCACTAATGGTCACAAAGCATGGTCTGCAATACACATCTCTCTGGCAATGATCAGAATGATGACATGATGGGAAAATAGCAACTACATGCCACTACAACACCATGTACTTCGAAGTATCTCTACCCAAGCAACCATCTACCATCATCATCATCATCATCATCATCATCATCATCATCATCATCATCATCATCATCATCACGCGACACGCTCAGTTACCTGGCGGCACAATGCTTGCTTGTCCGTCATCGTATCCATTCAGATACTTGCCACACAGCTTCGTTTCATAGCCTGCCGCTTGCAAGATGTTGCCCACGGTTGACTCGTTCATTAAACCCAGTGCAAGATATTTTACAAATCCACCGCTGCAGAGATGAAGCGTACACATGGACACTTAGTTAACCGTATACATACTCTAGTCTACATGCATGTGGCACGACAGCAAGCCCGGTCACACTGGGTCAACAACGCAAAGTGTTTGTCAAATGGGATGTGGTAACCGTGCATTGTGCATTGTGCAGGTGACCGATTTGAAATTGAAAGAAAAATCGTACACAGCTTCCTACGCCCTGGATATCATTTCTACCAGGCATCGCACAGCCTATTGCAACCATGTGCTCTAGAGCACTGAATTTCCGTCCACTGGAGGTACACGTTGTACTGAAATTTCAACGCAATTTGTGACTCACCTTAAGTCCGTTTTATTGTTCAGGTCCCCGTTATCGAATATCTTTGTGTTGTGACAGAACTGTCCTTTCATGATAGTTGCACGGCTGTATAGCAGAACGCACCAATGACCATAGCATACCACTACAGTACTGTGGCGACACTTTGGCATCTGAAATATAAGCAGCAGCTTTCGATTCAAAATAACACTTCCAAATTCCGTATCACTGCAGGCACACCCCAGCCACCGCGGAGGCTCATTCACAGCACCAGCAACACAATGCCAAGTTACTGTAGATATTGATTCCTTCCTGCAGCGACTTCGATCGTACAGACCTCAACAGAAAAGTAATGGACAAATGAATGAAAAGCCGCGAGTCGGCGAGGATTGTACTCTTGATTGCTATGACTAACTTAATGAATGACTAGAAGTTCTAGTTAGCACTCTTTTTGTGACGTGGAAAACCAAGAACAGAGGTTGCACAATTGCACGCTTCCAGGTCACGCCTGAAGTGCTATCATCACTAGGGGGGAGTATGTGTAATGTGTTGGGGGCAATGTGGACATGATATCTAAGCACACTGAATATTGAATATTGAGTACTGAATATTGAATATTGAACATTGAATATTGAGGTGATAAGTTGATAACTCAGACTTCAGGCTCCAGCACAGCACTACAAGTGGTTACGCGAGGCGAGGAGCCCCTGGGGCCTTCCCTACAGGATGGATTCATGCAAAAATGAGTCCAGATTGGTGTGGTGTGCCACCACCTGCCCCCCCCCCCCCCCCCCCCCCCCCCATCCCCTCCCTGTCTTTGGTATGTAACAGTACTATGCAGTATGCGTGTACGTTTCAACAGGACTATACACTATCTGTATGTTCCGCCAATTTGAACAATCCACTGTCAAATAATAATAATAAATAACATCATGATCTGTGTAAAAAAATTAAGCCCCAGAGCTAAGTATTTGCGTTTGCTGCAATCAGGTAGTACTGCGGTCTTACCTGGGACAGCAGAGTCCGGTTGAAACAAAGTAGTTCAGGAACTCTGTACCCTCCCTGCGCAGTATCTGATTCAGACGTGGCATGTAGTCGAGAGAGCCAGCAGTGACATCTTGATCATCTACACATCATCACAACACTGAGATCAGTACCAACACGGGTGCATGAACTCCTGAGCAGGGTTCTAGGCACTATGCATGTCCATGATGCCAGGGTACAACAGGCTTTATTACTTTATGCTGGGGTCATGGCAGCGGGAGCTAGTTGGACGTAAACAAACCTTCAACCCCGAATACGGTACTGTACTGCCCAATTTTGTTTCTGCAGTCAATAAGCTAAGAATCGGCACTAATACAAACATTGACAAAATGATCAGCTGTCTTTGACCTGACACGGCACTGCCGTTGTACTTTTGCATGAACCCAATCAATGTGCTACACACACTGCACAGTGCAGTATTCATGTTGGACCTAGTCTGGGATGTAGCACCAAGACAGTACGGCAGTATGCACTGAACACTGCAATACCATGAGAAACGGAACACTGTACGGAGAGATTTGCAATGCTGTGCAAACACTACTGACCTGTCAGGAGAAAGATGATATTAGGTCGATTGTCATCACCCATCCCACAGACCAGCGCACTGCCCAGCAGTAGTCCCATTGGAACACATATCAACACCATCCGCTGCATTGCCATCGACAGCATTCTACCTACAAGGAACAGTGCAATCGGCAATTTAAAACTATGCCAGTTTTCGTTAGTAGAGCAACATCAATGATCGAACAAATCAATCCCGGGCCATGCTCCTTGTTACTAGTTTTTGAAGATGGTAATTTTCAACTACAAGTCGAGATGGTGTATTGACTTGCAATACGTGGCTTAACCATAGAGGATGGTATCGTCAGGACAAGTACAAAACGGTTTTGTGAAACCCATTCGCGGTCACTATACAACTGGCTTGGCTCTCATCTCTGTCCACTGTGTTGCAGCACATCAATGCATTTTGATGGTACCGTGATTCGTACCCGGACCCGTATCTTCCCCTGCCCCATCCCTCACAATCCCATGGAAAGCTGGATATTGATGGTGGGGTTGCTTGGTCATTACCAGGGAGTAGTAACATTTTACTACTCCCTGGTCATAACGTTACACGACCGATGCAAGCCCTGACAGTTCAGTACTGCCTGTCTGGTTCGGCTCCACTGACTGTACTCCTATCATGCCATGGAGCAGCAATCCTGTGCAGTAGGCCTTTCCCAAATCGGCCGCCCGAAAAATTCGCCGAAAAGTAGCCTTTTCAGAAAATCGCCGATCTTTTGGCCGAATTCTGAGATTTTACCAAGAAATCGCCGAATATACATGTTTTACAGGGTCGTAGGCAACTGGGTATGACCGCTCGTGCGCGCCTGCGTCACGGCCCGTGGGCATTTCCCAAATCGGCCGGCCGAAACATTGGCCGAAAATAGTGGTTTTGAAGAAATCACCGCTCTTTGAGCCGAATACGCAATTTTCGCACTGAATTCGCCGAAAATTGATGTTTTAGTGCCTCAATATGTAGGTATGTATGTATGTATGTATGTATTCTTTATTTAGAGTGGGAAGTCCAAAACAGGCCCTAGCCTAATAACAATGGTCCCACTAGTGAGGGAATGCTGTATATCTGTGCATAAGGATCAGTGAGTGTAACAGCAACTAGTAGGGAAAGAAAAAGAGAGAAGAAAAACACCTCAAAAGAGGAGTTGCGACTTGCATAGGGAGAAAATAACGTAAAGAGCAGTGCATACAGCATTTGTAAAAAGGCTTATTTATCTGGTAAGCAAAAAGGCAAGAGCCATTGACTTAAAGCGATTGCGTTTTCTTTCTTGCCTGACTGCAGCGGGGAGCTGGTTCCATAAGATGGTCCCAGCATAGGTAACACGTTTGGCAAGATATGCAGTTGCGCTGGCTGGGACAATCAGTAAATTGCTGTGCCCACCACGAGTTTGAGTGGAATTACTGCGGCTGAAAAGGTTAGCGAACAACATGCTGATGTTAGAGGAGTCATGGAGACAACGCCAGATAAAAACCAGAAGGTGCATGTTGGCGTATGTGGTCAATGTTTGGATATTCATGCGTGTAAGAATATTGCTTGTGGGTGTCCCGGGAGGTACCCGACAGACTGTGCGTACAGCACGCTTGAAGGGCCCATTAAGCCGTCGACTTTGATACGCCGTGAGAAATGGTAAGTAAGCAGAAGCGGCATACATAAAGTGTGATAAAATGAAAGAACGAAAATAGGCTATGCGACATTGAAAAGGCAGGAATGTAGTGCATCGTATGAGCACGCCAACTTTCGACGCGACGCCCCGTGCGACGTGGTCGACCATGATGTTCCAGCTCATGTCCGCATCAAAGTGGAGACCTAAATATTTCGCAGAGCGAACAGTTGGCAGAGGCAGTCCATTACATTGCACTTGCAAGTCAAATGTTTGAGATCGTACTGGCGATATCGACATGATCTGTGTCTTCGTTTCATTCAAGATGAGACCGCGGTTCCTAAGCCAATCGGCGAGGTGCTGGACAGCACTTGAGAGATTTTGGGACACCTCATCCGTGCTCATTCTGCTGGATCTAATTGAGATATCGTCCGCAAATTGCAGGGTCGCAACGTTGTAAGGGGACAGCTCTTTCGCAATGTCACGGACGTAGAGAACAAACAGCAGGGGCCCGAGAACTGACCCCTGTGGTACTCCGGAGAAGCTGGTGTATGGTGAGCTCTGTACCTGACCGACTTTGACATACTGTGTCCGATCTGAGAGGTAGCCATTGCAGCATGCAAATACAATTTCTGTAACCATTATCTGTGACAGGTGGCTGCGACTTTAGAGCCGAATTTCCACCTTTTACAGAAATTTTCAGCCGATTCTCGGGCGATTTTTTCAGCCGATCGAAAAGCCGAATAGGCCAAAATAAATGGCCGATTTGGGAAAGTGGATCTTCGCTACACCTCTGCGAACACACTCCAAAGTTGTTTATAAGCACCAAAAACGCACTGGGCGCTTCACGGTGGTCCATGTCTACATTATGTATGCAACACTGATTGTCTGTAGTTCAGATCAAGGTATGATATTGGCAACAGGTTCGTTCAGGGGTGGGGGTTATGTGACGAATGGAGCATCAGTGTGGCCTACTCAGACCATGACCATTCGACTCAGTGCCAAAAGAACACAGAGCTCGGTGAATAGTGACGGTGTACAATGAATGCGAGTCCAGGAAGATATATTGCCATCGCCCTGGCAACAGTAACATTTGCAATGCGATGATGAGTACCCTACTGGCTTAGTACTCTTGATGCAATGCATGTACAGCTAGCTCGGGCCAGAGAAATCCGACCTCATGAATAAAGTAGCACCACCCTCAAGTGCATGAACCGAGTGGGGTGTGTGTGTGTGGTGCTAGGGTCGCGTAGCTCTTGGCTCTACCAGTATTATATTCATGAGGTCGGATTTCTCTCGCCAGGACCTAGGTGTGTCACTAATTAATTTTCACACACGCATTACCAAAGGACTCAACTGACTAAAAAATCACATGATACAATGTCATGTAGACAAATGACTTCAAATAGTTCAATGCGTATACTGTTGGTTGCAAGTCTACATGTATAATGCCAAAGGATCCAAACATAAAGACACCGTGGATGAATTGTGCCCAAAGCGTCATGACTCATGAACAATCAATGATTATGTACCTGCTCGTAGATCTACTCCTAGCCCGGCAGCAAAACAAACTTGAAAATCCACGGAATGAACACTACTCACTAGCGCATGTGTTGGTGAAGTCTCACTCAATGTCAGAAGTAGCGTTGCTGAATAAACCACAGCAGCTAGCAGAAGCAGCAGGAACTCAGTCGGCTCTATCGCAATCCTAATCCCTGGCCTGGGTCACTAGTCCACTGTCAATTATGTACCTATAAGGTACGTGCAGATAGCCTGCTACATCCGAAAATAAAACCTCAAAAATGCTGCCGTTCTATTTTTGAATGTCTTTCAACAAGTGCAAGTGTTTGTCGGATCGGGTTTAGTCTGTCTGTTGTCATGGCTAGCAGGCTGCAGATAATACTTATTATGCTGAGTAGAGATGATATTGACAGCTCGGGTCAAACACTGAAACAGAGACAGTGAATCGCGAATTCATTGATTGTGGCCTTATTTTGGAAGACCGAAGAGCCAAGGCTTACCTAGTCTAGTCCTAGATTGGATCGGTCGATCGGGGTGGAGAGCTCCCTGGGTCGGGCCTAGTACTGCAATAGGGGAGTTTGGTAGCAAAGCGTTACGACACGATAACAGCGCATTATGTACACACTGGTACTTTGCGGTCGCTACAATGCTTATGGCCGGACGCTAGCGCTACAACATGCACACAGACCTACAACCAGACGTGCAGAGTTCAGAATACAATGTCATTACAACGTAGTTCAATACAAGCAACTAACAGTTACTTCAGACAGTTTAGTAGATCTACAATCAGTCATATAGACTCCACATGATTCTAAGGTTACGTGGGGACGACGTGGGGATGGATGCCGCAGTTACAACTGACGCCAAGTGATGGACGAAGTCTTACCCGGTGGTTTGCTTGTAATTGTTGCGGACACGGTACAGGTGTGAACACAGGGCCTCCTATCTTGGGAATTACCTGTGGAAAGGTGAGAGACGCGAATTCCCAAATTACAATGTAATATAATTAATTTTCGTGATGTACGTTGGTGATACTGGTGATACCAAGAGTAAAGAAGGGAACATAAACTCTTGGTCATACTAATTGTGGTGACTGAGTTTATTCCTGCGTACCACAAACAATTATTGTACTATACGCTCAGTGACGAATGGAGAGGCAGCGACTTCGGCGATAATTGAGTTCTCCGCTTCTTATTCCTCAGTTCCATACCCATGTACAATATTAACTTATCCTGCAGTGCTAATGCTTGGGTTACAGTTGGAACAACAATGAAAGTCATAGTGCATGCAGTTGCCAGATACCAGGTAAGTGACTTTAAAAAGAAGTCTCGGCCCCGGATCCCCGGATCGCAGCTCAGAAGACACTACCGTCACCCGGACGATAAGAGTGGAAGTCAGTGAGCAAGTACATGTACGACCCAACCTTCATCAGTGACAAGCATGGCGATTGTACCATGACCATCATGTACGTACACTGTCAGGTGCCAGTTCTAGAATCCCATGCTGTCCTACGTTCAAAGTAACGTTAGTATATATAATAGTTGATGGATGGAATCAGGAAGTAATATTACTATTATTAGTTCTTGTACTTGTAATTGATTGCAGTACATGTACATTGACATTGTATTGGTGTATTGTACTGGTATTAGTTTACTCAATCTGCGGACACTGACAGCATGCTGTTTCGTCCATATTAGTTTATGTATGGATGCTCGAGTAAAATATCTCCCTCCCCGGAGGGTATTCCATGTACATTGTCATTGGGCCCTACATACATGTGCATTGTATGTGCTTCTGATCCAGGCCACAGTATGCGCTTTCCATTGTGTTTATCGTGAAGGCAGGACAGCTCCGGATCGGAGTGCAGATGTGTATTCTCGTGACAAGCCCAGGTCCGCACGAATACCCTGATATTCCTCCACTGAGTATACAGAATCTATGACCTGAACTTGCCACTACATGAACATGATTGTACTTGATCAATGATGGGTAAACAAATAATTAATTACATGTGCACTTCTGTCATTTCATTGTATCGTATTACTCTTCAGACATCAATCCTGAATGGCATAAGCGAAAGTGGCACCCCCGCCGCCTACGCGGACATGCTTTTAATAATAATAATAATAATAATAATATGTGCATGTAGTTGAAATTCCTTGGATGATGACTACGTTACCCTGTTCTATTCTGTAACCTGGTGTCATGGCGTGCTTGTTCACTCCATTGTTATACTGTTCAGCATTATGCATAGCGTACATGTAGTTGACAGAATCTCATCATCTTCTCTGTCATAGTCCCACCACTCCTCCTCATACCTCGTTTCCAGGAACGGTAATTTGGCTCCTTTTAAGGTGGCAGTCTGGGTTCAGAGGGTCAAAAAACAAAGTTTCGATTTTCTGTATTTTTTCACTGGCAGCGTCTTGTGTATGGTCCAAAGGGTTTATCCTGAAAATTTGAGCGTAATCGGGTGCTTCCTTCCGGAGATATAGCCGCGCAAAGTCTGCACAATTGTTTTTGAAATACTGAAATATCAGCAAATTTCTACAAAATTTAGGTTTGCACACTATTCCGATTTTTACCGTCAATCTTTGAGCGATTTCATTAAAATTTTCTGGAGCGACTCCTTGTACTCCTCTGCGCTGCAGACTGACAGCCGCGCACGATGTTTGTCACCATGGCAACCAAGATAACTTTTGCGCATGCGCAAATTCAAAAAAATTCAAATTTCGACTCTCATGATCTCAGCTGATCGCACTGCTGAGTGCTGTTGAAACTTTTGGAGTAATTGTTTTGGAGTAATTGTTTCTTGGAGCTAACCCCTTCGTTGGCTACTATGGGGAAGTCTAGAGCCAAGGGAAAGCCCGGACGATCTAAGAAAAGGAAAAGAACGTTCTATGGAGTGTCTCAGGCGCCGAAGGCTCCCTCTGGTAAAATTTCGCCTGCAGAACAAATTCCTGACTTGCCACTGTCTGATGACGACCTTGAAGTGTCAGCTGAAGCCACGTCTTCAAGCAGCGATAGTGATGGAAGTGGCGGTGAAGTCGACAGCAGTTCCTCCGACAGTGACTTGGATGAAGAGTGTGAGGAAGGGGCGCATGGATTTCGCCTGATTGATCTCGAGTGCCTTCAGCAGCTTTTGTCAGCTGCAGTTTGTTGCAGTGGCTGTAATGGCGCAGTCACGATCAGCGAATCGCAACGGGGAGGCCTTGCATCATGCCTGGAGCTTTCCTGTGTTAACTGCGGCGACATAGCAAGCGAATTTATGTCCAAGAAGTTCAATCGGGTCTGGGAGGTGAACAGACGAGCAGTATTCGGAATGCGACTGATTGGCCGTGGACGTCAATCAATGGTAAAGCTGGCGGGTGCACTGAATATGCCATCACCTATGAGTCGGTCGACATTTTACAGCCATGCTAAAGGCCTGCATTCCGCGTCCAAGAGCGTCGCTGAGCGTAGCATGACTGAGGCAGCTGAGAAAGCAGTGTCCGCAGCAGATGGGGGTAGCGATATCGCTGCTTCCTATGACGGTACCTGGATGCGCCGAGGATTCGCATCGCTCTTCGGAGCCTTCACTATAATTGCATATGATGTCGGCAAAGTGGTGGACTGCGAAGTGCTTTCAAAGTTTTGCCACAAGTGCACGCACTTGGCGTCTAGAAAAGAGAAGGGAGAGCTGACCAAAGATGACTATGATCGACAGATTGCCGAACACGATTGCTCAGTCAACACCACTGTATCAGCTCCTGCCATGGAGAGTGCAGCCGCCAAGACTCTGTGGGCCAGGTCCTTTGAGAGCCGCAAGCTGAGGTACACCACCTACATTGGTGATGGAGATACCAAGAGTTTTAAGGCTGTGCGTGACGCTTGTCCGTATGGGCCCGAGGTGCCTGTAGTCAAGGAGGAATGTGTCGGCCACGTTCAAAAACGCATCGGTACCAGCCTAAGAAAGCTGAAGAAAAACCTTGCGGGCAAGAAGCTTGCTGATGGGCGCACTATAGGCGGACGTGGTCGCCTCACGGATGCCATGATCGACAAGCTGCAAGCCTACTATGGCATGGCTGTGCGGAACAACAGCGGAGACTTGCAAGCCATGGCCAGGGCCATATGGGCATCCCTCATGCATCGTGCATCCAGCGACAGTAAACCTCAGCACCAGTATTGTCCGCCTGGAATTAACAGCTGGTGTAGATGGCAGCAGCAACAGGCAGGTGGTGATGTCTACGCCCACCACAATATCCTGCCAGAGGCAGTATGGAAGGAACTGAAGCCGGTCTACATTCGGTTGTCCGACCGGAGTTTGCTCGAGCGCTGCCAGAAGGGTGCTACGCAGAATCGCAACGAAGCGTTCAATGGACTCGTGTGGCAGTTGTGTCCAAAGACAGGCTTTGCATCCGCTCCCACTGTCCAGATGTGCGTCTACCTGGCCGTGGCCTGGTTCAATGATGGAGGTGTGGCAGTGAAACGCGTTCTGGACGAGATGGGCCTCCCTACTGGACACCATACGACACGTCTCATCAAGCTGCTAGACCGTGAGAGACAGGCACATGCTGCCAGAAAGAAGTCAGAAGAAGGGAAGAGGTCACGAAAGAAGCGAAGGAGGGTCAGGAAGGGCATCCAGGATGAGCAGCAAGAGGAAGAAGGTTTGACATATGAAGCTGGTGGCTTCGACTAAGTTCTAGTAAGTTCTAGTTGGACAGACATACCTCCATCTGTACTTGCACAGAGCACTTTTTTTCTCCATTTTCCACTGAGTCCCGTACCTCTTAGACAGCGTAGTGAAGAACCTGTAAGTCACAGACCCCATAAACCATACATTTTTGGAAACTGTGAGCATTTATCAAGGTGCTAAGTGTCATGGATTTTTATATTTGTCTAGTAGCTTTGAGTAAAGTGCTACTGATCGAGGACCTAAATTTTGCGCGATTGCATGATTTTTGTTTGACAGCTTGAGTACTTTGTTCTGAATATGATTTCAAAATTCCGCTCCACTTAGCACCTAGGTATATGTGAAGGAAATCCTGTGGAGCACTCAGTTTCTACCCAGCTTCTTTCTGCGTTTGCATATTGCGTCTAAGGTATTGGTGGTACGGCATAATCGCAGATTTGACTATTGTGTCTGCGGATTCCCATGTGTGAGCTTGATTTATACTTCATTGGACTTAGTGAAATACACTGGGTATGTGGTCAAGATTTGAGCAAAATTCATCAATTATTATGGAAGTTACGGCTGTGTTCATGCGGTCGGGCCGCGAACCCAGACTGCCACCTTAAAAACACCTCTGTGTGTGAGTGTTTGTGTATATGTTTGTGCCTGTGACTCAATGATGGTGTAACTTATCGCGTATGGCATAGTTTCATTCCACTCTGTGTTGTTTGATATAGGTCCACCTCACTGGTTTCTCCTCAATCCTGATGATTGCTCATGGCCGAAAATTCGGTGGTGATTATTGAATTTGCAGCAAAGAGACCACTTCCTTTGGTGATGATGTAGGGTGTTCTGTGTTATGTACCGGTACTTGGTCTTTCAGCTGATCAGGCGTACATGTAGTTAGTAATAGTAGACGGTGAGTATGACTCTATGAGCCTAATGACGTAATGTTGACATCATACCTGTCTTATGAAAGCGTCTTTCTTGGCCTTCTATTTGCTCTCTTCAAGACTTGTGCTGGTATGCTGGTCGGACATACAATGTCATGTATTATAATTATAGCCTAGTACGAACAGCTTTGCCGTTTCTTGGTTAGTTACTGAGAAGCTGAGATCTACAGTGTACAATGTACAATGTACTAGTAGCTAGTAGCTAGTGCTGTCATTCTTATACGCAATTGTCTGCCACGCGGTCGACGGTTCAGAGGAGCAGAACTAGCGTCACCATGAACATGGCTTGTCAGGATTCTATTACCGTATACATCACTATTACAACATTTACACTGGAAATATGACAAGGAAGGAGGTTTTCCTGGGAAATGATCACATGATCGGTGACGTGCAGGGCCAATGTCCATGCAGTGGGATTTGACAGAGTCAGTACCAGCGAAATGTCTCAGCTAATCAGCTAACTAAACTTGACCTCCTCTTGCCCTGCACCTGCATACCTGGATCAGATAAGAGTGAAAATGAGACGCAGAGCCCATACCTGGTGAAATGCGCCATCGCTTTGTTACCCGGAGGTCCAGTCTCGTAGCTTCCGGCATACATATTCTGTCAGGAAGCTAATGTACATGTAGGTCCCCTAAGGATGTGTTGGTTGTTGGCAGTGTTGGCGTGAGCTGAACATGTGGTAGCACTCCACCACCTCATGCTTCATACAACAACACAAGCCAGGCAGTGTTCAGACGCTCAACATGACAAGCAGACAGAGTAGGAGAGGTGCTGAGATGAAGACTGAACTGAAGTGGACGGGTACTTGTCAAGTGTCATTTCTCAACGCTGACTCCACTCCCTACTTACTTACTCCGTGGGTCATAGGCCATTGGGGTAGAGGTGACCACAGTCGGAGCTCTTTGCATCACACTTCCTATCCAGAGACTGACACCCTGCAACACTGTTACTAGTGTAGAGTGTAGTGTTTCAACAAAACGAGGTTTATCCAATACTTGCAATACATGTACTGGTGTATGATTGTATTGTTGACTGCTGCCGGACTACTGGCGGGTTATTGGCAGACTAGTATGGTTCGAAGGTGTAGAAAGCGGCGATAGTGCCCCGGCCTGTCACTGCACGCCCGGCCATGCTACATGACTGCTGCAGGGTGCAGTGTCCACGGTTGGGGCTTGGCTGAACAGTTACAGGACTGGAGAGAGTCGACCGTTCCCATCCGCCCGATCCGACTCTCCATAACACTCAGCCATCAATGATCACGACCATGCCAGTGCAGCTGGCTCGGCATGACCAAAATAGCGACACAGTGACAGCAGGCTGTTGCACGGAGCCTTTCGACAACTGTCTCCTGTCTCGCGAGGAGGGCTGGCCAACATAGTCGTAACATAGCGTAACATAGACCTACCGCCTACTACTACTACTACTAGCAGTACTACATGTATGTATTCAAACTGGACTAGAACATACCAGACTGACAGTCTATGCTAGTGTGCCGCTGCTGTTCTCATGGTTCTTATTCCCCTAATACCATGAAATACTATCACGGTCTATGCCGTTCTCGCGTGCTCCGCTACAGTCAGTACAGACTCATTCGCGTCGGTCTCCATGATTATGGAAAATAATGACGACATCGAGTGATGACTACCATGTTACATGTACACCAATGGGCAGCACAGACTCAGTACCAGTAGTACGGTAGTAGTAGTCCATAGTATGGCCATGGAGTGACCGCGTGATGAAAACTGCCAAAGAGTCACGAAACGAACTGACGATCGAACCTCGTGAGCCACGATGAACATTGCGAAGAAAGACATTTCAACTTCAAGACGACTTTAGCTCTCACCCTGGCTGACACTGTGACAGATTCGGATGACTTCGGTGGCAAGAGTTCTGCAATCGCGTTGTTGTCTGCGCATACTCAGTACCGATCTGTAACATTGTTGCCAGTGTTGGAGTGGCCTACTTTTGTACATGACTGCTTTGTAACAACACTGACACGAGTGTTAGGTAGGTTGCCAAAGCAGTGGGCAAAACGGTGCTCTTTTCTTGAGGTCATATCAGTAACTGTTATCAATGGTTGGTACACACACTAGCACTTCTCTCTGGTGAATTGTGAACGTTAGCAGTAGTGGAGCTAACCGACGGGTATCCGATTGCTCTCTTTCTCTCTGCCTCTGTTGCCATCAACGACTGCGGTAACAGTTCAACAAGTCCACTAAAGACCCAGTTAGATCCGGGGAATCGTTGCGAGCTTCACCGGCACAGTGCTACAAGCTTGGAAAATTTCTGCTGAATTGGCGAAAGCAGTTGTGATCTTAGTACCATTGGTACTGGCGCTTGCTGCGCTGCTGGAGGTGACCTTCCTCTCCACCTATACACACTATCCCACGAGGAACGTGGCGCCACACAACCCAGTCTACGGCGAAGCGCGGACTACCGACCATTCACCATGCCAAAGTACGACATCAAACTGATCAAGAAGTATGACCTTGGCAAAGTTCTGGGAACGTAAGTCCAGCCTGGTTTGTTTTGTGACACAATCAATTGGTTTCAGCTGCAACACACGAGTGCGGTTTGAAGCCGGGCGGTGTGTCCTGTTCCATTAGCCATTCACACACAATCATAATCATCGTGGGTTGTATCGTTCGTCGTAGATCTACAATCTAAACCCATGCTGTCCAAGTCTACTATCTAAACGGCCCATGCTGTACAAGACTTAGTGTTGACGCCACATAGATCTACGCAGCCTTTGTTGCTTTATGTGCCCAGCGATTGTCGTGTTACTGGATGCAACGATGTCAGATATCACTGAAGCCGTCCCTCTACTGTTGCCTTGGATAATTGCGGGCAGTGTAGGGACTATAGCCAAAGTTTCCAGATATCTTTGAAATACAACCATGTATGTACCGTACGACGATTGTCATGTATAGTTATGTTATTCTACGATCGTACATAGTTCTCGATCAAGGTTGGTGGGGTTTCATTGAAAGCGCCCTCACGGTCATAATCACCGGAAAGAGGCCATCGGGCCAGTCCGGATTCACAGTCGTTGCAAAATGCAAGCCGTGTTAGAACAGATTGTCTCAGTTGTGTGTCGATTCTATTCATCCTATTTACAGTCAACTTCGCTTATAACGGCACTCGGCGGGGCATCAGAAAAGTGTCCTTATTCGCGAAGTGTCTTTATACCCGAAGTCTCATTTTAATGTATTACAGTTGGATGGGACTTTGCTCTGGGCATGGAAATTCTGTCGTTATTCGCGAATTGTCGTTATATCCGCAGTCGATATTAGCGAAGTCGACTGTAGTTAATTGGCATGTTCCAGATGGTTCCGAGCAGCTCCCACGTCGGGCCCTCGACTTTGGGCAAATACAGCTCTGAGACTCCCTAGTCCAGTGCGTGCGATGCATGCCTGCCTGGGAAAGTTTTTTTGTTCATGTTGTCTCCACGCTGAGCGTGCAGCGTGCAGTGTGCAGTGTGCATGCGTACATATCCACTACTTGTCAAGTACACAACAACACTCAGTACGGTGGTACCTAGGAATCAGGTGTCACTTTCGGCCGATTTTGACATGTCTTGGCATGAATGGTGTCACTATCAAGTCTCTCTCTTCTTGGGAACCACATGCAGGCATTAGACTGGAGATGATCCACAGCATATTTTGGTAGTGCGGACCGTTTTTAGGGCGCCATTCGTTGTTTTTTGCTTTGCCTTGTTTCGGCCTTCCGTGTTGTAAAGCGCTTTGTCAAGGAGTAGTTACTGGAAATTGGCATTATTGTTGCAGAGTATGTTTTCTTCCTCATTATAGCTTTTCACAGCTTTGCAAAAGTCACTGCTTTGAAGTAGATCAGTCCATGGATGCTATATCCATCTTCTGCCCCACTCTTGTTTTTCAGCACAGGCTTCAAATCCAGCTTTTAAATTCATTTATTTATCACCATCGTGGCTAGCAAGAAATCCCACCACGTGCAGTAGTGGGTGGCTAAGTCATAGAAAGTGATCAGAATCTTGACACGTACTAGGAGGCGCAGGCAACTGTCAGTATTGGTCCTCGACTACTGATACCAGCACCTACAAAACAAGTGGGGAGGTAGTATAGTAGAGCACACACACGATAGATCCTCTCTTGCTGACATGCAACCACACAGCATGCCCCATAGTACATGGCATACTGATATACTAGTATGGTATATAAATAATGCAAGCCTTGCCGGATAGGTAATATGTTTTCACGGTGACAGCGTGAACAAGGCGAGGACTTACTGTATGGGAAACAGTGCTCCTGACTACAACCATAAACCGGTTGGTAGAGTCTCTAATATACTAGTACTAGCCCATCCTGTTGTACATGCACTTGCCTCGCTAATCAGGTCCTCTGTTGTCCAATTCCCTTGGCATGGCTGGAGATTTACACGGAAACCATCGAATACAGCTTGGCACATTTTGGTTATCCAACTTCACAACTATTATCATTACACTTTGATGTGCTTGTGGTTTCTGCCCGTCTCCCATGTGTACAGTGGTGCATTCTCAGAGGTGTTGTTCGCTAAGAACAGAGAAACGAAGGAGGAGTTTGCGATAAAATGCATCGATAAGAAGCTACTGGACGGCAAGTTAGACAGTCTGGACAGTGAGATCACCATTCTCAAACAGTAAGAGTACCTGATTGTACTGTGATCAGCTTGTATACGCGTACACATGATGTATCATTGAATACCGTTCATACAATACAAGTGTGGACATGTAGGCATGTAGTGCAGAGATATGCCCAATGGCAGCACCAAACTCAACTGAGAAGAGAGTTCTTGGCCTGTGTGGAAGAGGTAGGATTCCCATGAACTTCGTCTGCATCTGCTCATAGCCTTTCTGCCATTGCATTATGTCTCTTCTGACAGGATAAAGCATCCGAACATCATCCAACTGTTTGAAATCATTGATTCAAAAACACATCTCTACCTTATCATGGAACTGTAAGTACTCAACTTGTGGCCTGTACATGTACCAATTTACTACCAAACCTCATCCTGCTGCTGCTGCTGCTGCTGCTGCTGCTGCTGCTGCTGCTGCTGGTGTTTACTCACTTTCGCAAGGCACGGTGCATGGTAGTTTTCCAGCGTGTTGCATTCATCTTGAACTCCCGCCGATCTACTCCAATACCGAGGCAATGTCACAGTCACCGTGCTAGTACCGGAATCACCCCGGTGGCTGTGATACATACATTGCAGTACAGCGTTACACCAAAGCCACACCACTGCTTATATTACTCAGTCTGTACATATTCTTGATTGCATGTATTCCCACAACTTCATGATAAACACAACCATGTGCAATGTACCATCAAACAGACCAGCAGTAACAGGCCTGGAGTGGAAGTTGTAATACAAACAATTCCAAAACAGTACTGTCAGTTAATACTAACCTAAAATGATGTGCTTGTTGTGTGTCTGCTGTCACTGCAGGGTTAGTGGTGGAGAGCTGTTCGATCAAGTCGTTCAACTTGGCAGCTACACGGAAAGGCGAGCCAGTGAAATCACGCTTCAAATTCTAGACGCAATTGAGTACATCCATTCTAGGGGAATCGTTCACCGTGATTTGAAGGTAGGGTAGAGCCGGTATTAATCGAACTGATCTGTTACCTTAAAAAAAGAAGCATGCAAGTTGAGTGCTTTTGTGGTGGTTTGGGGGTGAGGATACAAAGTTGGAAGGAGGTGCTCTCACCCCTGGCATAATTTATCTGCTTGTACTGTTTTGGTCGTCACATCCAATAATGTGGGCAGCGGGCCATTTACAGATGTTGGTACCCGGGTTAGCCTAGAGCAATGTCAATACCAATACCTTGTGCCACACCAAACCAGCAGCAAATGCCATGCAGCCAGCAAACTGCTGCAGCAGTGTTGCAAAGGACGTTCAAGTTCCCCATGTGTGTTATTCTGGCACTATGATATGTGCCACAAGAGAGAGAGAGAGAGAGAGAGAGAGAGAGAGAGAGAGAGAGAGAGAGAGAGAGAGAGAGAGAGAGAGAGAGAGAGAGAGAGAGAGAGAGAGAGAGAGAGGGGGGGGGCAAGACCCTGGGTACACTCCAGTTCTTCTAAAATTGCATTTCCACACCACGTGACACGTGACAGCTATGATGCTGAGTAGTAACATTAGACACCCTTAGCAAAAAACGTTCTGTTGTAACAGTATTATCGTAAGGGGCAAAATACCGTCATTTGGGTTCGACCTTTAGCAAGATGCACGCTATTTTTAGTATGCTGTTGCCACGAGAATAGCTTTGATTTAGCGCGGTACAACTATTTTTGTCACCATATACGCGATGCAAGGTGAAATGCATACGGACTATGCAATATTTGGCCAAAACACGTACCGTTGGTCACAACGATAAATCAGCCCCATAACGTTTTTACGCTGCAGCTTCAACGTTATTTGGGTGATCAAGGCACGAGTACCGTAAAAAATAGCGTTACCGTGGTTTGCTAAGGGTGTCTATTGTGCTACTGGCACACAGCTTTCATGGAAAAGAGTGGCTTCAGGAAATTCAGATCACGTGACTGCCAACTTCGGGTAGGCAAACTGCTTATGGATTTAATTGTCCAGTTTACCAGTACTCAGACTTCTGCTTGTTGTTCTACATTCTTTACCTTTCTTGTGTAGCCTGAAAATATTCTCTTCCAAACATCAGATGATGACTCTAAAATCATGGTCAGCGATTTCGGATTGTCAAAAGCTGCAGAAGAGGTGAAAATGGCAACAGCCTGCGGAACACCCGGCTATGTTGGTGAGTGCAGCGACAGTGACTCACACATACATGTACACACATGCACAGTAGAATTCTTCTTCTGTTCACGCAGTGCTCGGTACTGCAAAGGGCAGAGCTTCCTTTGAAACAAGGCAGAACGAGGTTTTTGCATACATACATTAATTCTCAGTTTATCACTATACTCTTCCATACAATGTGCGGTTCAACATCTTGTATTGACGAGGGTCACCGGCTGCTTCACAGGCTAATAAGTATGAATGATTATGTGTGTGTGTGTGCGTGCGTGCATGCGCGCATGCGTGCGTGTGTGTGTGTTCTGCTCAGCTCCAGAGATTCTGAAACAGCAGCCTTATGACAAGTCCGTGGATTGCTGGTCAATAGGTGTCATCACCTACATTCTGTAAGTGAGCGTGTCACCGGGTATGATAGATGATATGAAGTGCAATGCTGTGGTGGAGTTATGGGCATGTTTGAGGGAGAAATGGAACCAATAGTTTGGATGGGTGGGCTTGAATACTAGCAGACCAAGCATGCAGTGATTTGACTTCTGAACAGAACCCTGATCCATACACAACTAGGTCTGTAGTAGTAGTGCTCATTCTCCATGCAATAGTGCAGTCCTTCTGGTTGAAATCTGCATCTCATAGATCATAGTACAGTGCTAAATATGATCATTTTGCTGTTCCCGGCGTTGTGCAGGCTATGCGGGTATCCTCCGTTCTACAGCGAGAGTGATGCGCAACTCTTTGAAATCATCAAGAAAGGACATTTCGAGTTTGAGGATCCGTACTGGTAAGTGACATGCCAACATATAGCTGGGCATGTGAAAGAGAACGACTCACGACTATTAGATACTACTTGTAAGAGGCACACATCATAAAACAAATGTGTTGTCCTTTGGGTCAGTGGGCATGGAATCAATACAAGTGAGGCCTGGTCAGCAGACCATTTCAGCAGCCCGGCACCTGGTCTGTAAGACCACACAGCATGATGTGTTGAAAATTGAAGACGGTTCAGCCTGGCTTCAGAACCCTGTATTCCAAAACAGCATGGGTGGGCGCTGAAAGCCGCGGCATCACGTGTACAGCAGAACCTCCCTTAGCAGATACCATGGAGTCCTACCCATGACCAGGCCTAGTCACAAAGCTGGTTTGGCCACGTTTCCCTGGCTGGGGCACCTCAACTAAGCGGAACACCTCCGCATCCAGGACACGTTTTGTTTTGCTTGTACTCTGAACTTGTACTACAGTATTGTATTAGTAATGAGGTCATCTCCTAAAGCAGGACAGTCCATGCCTGATCCCAGTACCAGTATCGGCAATTGTGAGGTGTCACTGTACATGTCTTGGTGGTACAGCGGGGGGGGGGGGGGGCTTGTTCACCTCACAGTCTTGCATTGAATGGCATGCGTATTTCCTCTGCTTTTCAATGTTGTCTGGTCCACTGCAGGAAGGACATCAGCGGAGCAGGTAAGACTGCACGATGTACAATCTGTAATGCAATCTATGATGCAATGCTATATGGGATTGTCTGTTGGAGTTGGGATGGGTCAGTCGGACCATTACCGGTACATGTACAAATTGTGGAACATTCATGACTGACATCACATCACTTGAATTGTTTCCATTTAACAGTCCTCTGAGAGCATCCTCCCCTCCCTCTGCTTTCCTGATCTATCACTACACAGCCAAGGACTTTGTGAAGCGGCTACTGACTGTGGAACCTGGCAAGCGCATGACGTGCGGAGAGGCACTGAAACATCCATGGTGAGTTCACAGAGTAACCCGGTCCATTCATTCCACAACACATGCATGACCAGTGTAGAAGTGAGCGCTGGAAAACTAGGGGTTGCCTACCCAACAAGGTTGTCTTGCAGCCAGTCAGTGGCAACTTGACCACTCACTGAAGGTGCAGCACTGCATCTACAAATGGCAAGGAAAACGTGATGACATTCGCGCAGGAATCAATCTCGAATGAACGCACAAAGCAAGTGGTTGAACAAAGAATCGATGTGAATGTAATTCATTGAGAGTACGTAGAGCGGACGCACACTCAAGTCTCCACGTGCAATGACTGAGATGCCAACAATCTGAGTGAAAGATTATCGCAGTCTGACTGCTTACTGTTTGCAGGGTACATAAAACTGTTCAAGGAGTCGTGTATAACAAGTCACTGTGTGCACTTTCTTCCTACAGGATATCTGGAGGAGAAGCCAGTGGAGTTGATATCAGCAAAACTGTCAAGGCCAAGCTTCTTGAACAGAGATGGAAGGTAAGACATGGAGGCTATAGCTAACATGTCACATATGATGGTTTGAAAAATATGCCTAGTAATCTGCAGGCATATTTGCCTACTGTAGTGTAGTGTAGGCATTTAAAAACAAACAAAAAGAAAGAAAGAAAGAAGAGGACTGGTATGCTATCATGCCTTGGGAATAGTGCAGAGAGCGGTTCTCTGAGTCGCCGTGCCACATGCATGGGGCATACCCAACACCAACACCGTGCATGTCTGCTTGCAGGCCCCACAGCGCCTTGGCCATACAAGTCAGGTGATACGAGTGAGGTGATAAACCTCCATCCTAACCAATGTCGATGTCACATGCATACATGTATACCCCTGTGCCAGGCCACATGTTCCTATTTTACTAAGTAGATTAGTACATTGGCGATTGGTACTGAAGTTGACTTGTTGCATTGTCATCTCTTCGATGTGAAGAAAGCATCTGTGAAACTGAAGCGGGGGTTCACTGTGTTGTTATGCAATGCCATGTTTGTGTCTCTATTCCACATAGCTTCAGTATTCCCGGTCCAACACTATGTTTTTCCGAATATCCTTGTCTCGTTTGTCATGCAGCGCTTGAAGAACTATGCGCGTGTGGTTGGTCGCCTAAGAACACTTAGTGTTGGCGCAGGTACTGACCGCAGCCGCAGTCCAAGTCCCAACCCCCTTACTGCTGCAGCTGTAGCACGGGAGAAAGCAAGGGCCAAGCGTCTTGAAGCCGAGAGGAAGGCTTCCTCAACTCCAGTTTGAAAGAAATGCCTCTCTTTGTGTAGCAGGCGGTGGAATTTCCTCGTCGCCATGCTCCCCAACTGAATGTAAAATACAAGTGCGCGCGTGTATATGCGTGGGCATGTGATGAAAGCAGCTGGGTTAATTCTACTGCTTTGCTGATTCGCTACATGTCACAATAAAGGTCAACATTCAACACAGGTCACATTCAAGTTCACATCAGTATTGCAGACTCTCCGCTCCGCGTGTGAGAAAGGCCTTCAGTTCGCCAATGCTTCTACAACGTTTAAACAACATCTGCTATGTCTGTAGCTGGCTACATTGCAATATTGTGAACCTATCAGAATTGTCTAATACTGTGCATCATGATTATTTTTCCACTATTTCTATACTTCAATTCTCTAAGTTTATTAACTTCAACTTTGATATAGAAATGTACATGACTGTACTTCAAGATTTAGCGACTGCACTTGGACAATATCAGACTACAGTCAGACCTCGCTTATCCGGTCCTCTTTTATCCGGATCCCTCGCCATCCGGAAGAAAATCGTCGGTTACCGATTTTCAGCATACGCCATGCATACATACAGTATGTGTGTTCGATTATCCGGTTCCCTCGCCTATCCGGATATTTTTGTGGAGAACGGATGCGTGCGTCTGACTGTACTATCTAAGAATGGATGCCCTAAATTCTACTTTGTTATAAGACTGGAACTTTCCAAATGCTCTGCAGCATATTGCTACAGAAACACTAAATACGTCACTCTCGCCATGATTTGTTTTTAAAATGAAATGACAAAAGATATAATTGACTCCATTGAACTGGTTTGAGGGAAAAGACACAAACGACTCCATTCTCGATCATTGTTCCTCTGCATTTCCTAATGGCTAAACAAGCTGTGTATGCGCCTCGCTGTGGACGCTGGAAGAAGAGGTGACTTCTAGTACTTGTTTGCACCAGCTGGAATGCCACTTGTAACTAGTGGTGTAGTCAAGTACCCGTGCTACGCGTGAGGACCTCGGGTAGACGGGTACAGAATAGTACCCGAAAACCCGAAGTCGCAGATGACATCATGTACAGCGCATGTGTTCAAATTTATGTAATACTCCGCATGTCTATCCAGTGTGTAAGGGAAGGGGTGCATTGTGGTGTCACCATGGAAACATTAACCGATAGGGTACCCGTGCTACCCGCGGAAAACTACCCGAACCTGATACCCGAAGAAAATGCTACCCGACTGTCACTCAGCCGTACTTGTCACTCCAATCATGACCCAGCTTGTAAGCTGTGGAACACAACATACAGACTGCTTACAGTACACAACACACACACTGCTTACAGTACACAACATACAAAAACGGCAACAGCATTACCATGATTACTAAACAGCAGGGAGTCATAAAATACGATATTTTACGACTCCCTGCTAAACACGTTGACAACATTCACACTTGGACTGTGCCACCGAACAGAACAGAAGACCCTGATCCTAGAAGGTAAGCTCTACAAAGCAGGGACCCACTTCCAATAAGCCAGTATTGATAACTGTACGCCAGTGAGTTACGGTGCTCGGCATATCCTAGGACTAGTGGCAGATGTGCACCACACGCCTGAGTCATGGGGAAGAGGTGCCAGTGTATAGATCACCCAAGCAAACATCCAAAGACAGCACCTTCCCTTGTTGGTCTCTTGGTACACTCAGACGAACTCACAGAACCCCATTGTGACTATGTGAGGTGCTCAGTACATGCACAAGAAGGCAAAGGGGAAGGAGACACAGACTCTTGTTCATATAATTATGTCCACCGAGTAACACTTTCAGTCAAAAATAAAGCAAGAAAAAGGGCAGTGCAGGGTCCCAAACTACCAGGAATGGGGTTCGAACCCATGTGTGCATACGCACATTGGATCTTAAGTCCAACGCCTTAACCACTCGGCCACCCTGGTTAGCACAAGGCTCTACAGCTTTCCACGGGCACAGAAGTCAGAAGTGTGCATTCCAATCAAGGAGTCGTACAAATCCGGGTTTGGTATATACAGAAGCCTTGCTTGGTTGTTTAACATGTTTTTCGATTTTGACAGCATGTTACAAGGCGAGGACGCGTAGTGCTCCTGACTACAGTCAGACCTCGCTTAACCGCACACATCTGTTTTCCACAAAAACATCCGGATAGGCGAGGTAACCGGATAACTGAACACACATACTGTATATGCATGTGGCATGTCAAAAGCAGTGACATCATACATACATGTACATGTAGACGGGTCCTATCAAGAGTACATAACCCCCCAGAGTGTGCAACGCCTGATCCAGCTCTGTGTAGGGTCTTGGTCGAGCGGAATCGGATCTTCTGATGTCATGCGTACACTTCACACCAGCGCAAGGCCGGTCTCGAGGCAGGGCACCATTGTTTTTGATCCAAGAGTACCCGCGACTCCCCGGGTTCCCCTCAGATGTGTACGGTATTATGACGCAAAGATCCGATTCCGCTCGACCAAGACCCTACACAGAGCTGGATCAGGCGTTGCACACTCTGGGGGGTTATGTACTCTTGGTCCTATGCAGTACAACTAGCGTGCCCAGTATGTAAAACAAGCGAGAAAAATGACAAGTGCATGCAACTGAGTGCTGTCCGCACACACCCAGCAGGTCAAGGACCTCATTTGCTTGTACAACTCATTGATACTAGCTTCTGATGGCGCTAGCCAGCCACATGCAACCGGATACGACGAAGCATTTTGTACACATTTTAACCAGTTTGTACACAAAATCATGCACCGGTATGCGGATCGCGAGGTCCGGTTATGTTGTATGCATAACATATGCTGCACATCGGTAACCAGCGATTTTCTTCCGGATGGCGAGGGATACGGATAAACGAGGACCGGATAAGCGAGGTCTGACTGTACAACCATAAACCGGTTGGCAGAGTCCCGGTCTTGCGACCATTTGAACCGTATTGGGAAAACCCAGGTTCGGACCCTCGTTACTCTACGGGTTGGTAGGATTTTTATAATTTTCGTTTTTTGTGTTGTAGAAGTCGTCGTGTTGCCGCCGTAGTATTGTTCACGTTGCTGCCGCTGCAGGGATCACGTCTGGAAGGATTTGTGATGTTATTTTCTTGTCTTCCTCTGTAATTAAATTATTTGTAATTTATATTTCTTTTTTCTTTTGTTCTTTTCTTGTCTTTTGCCAACTTCTGCCCATGGCGTCCTTCTCTCAGCTCGTCAGCTGTAACAGTCATAGTCATCACCATGACGACTGTTGTGAGAAGGTGCTCGCTGCCGACGAGGTTGGTGATGTCCCGACGAGGCCATGGGTAGGCCTTCACCACGTCGGAACACCCCGTCTGCACGTTGGTTTCCCAATACGGTTCAAATGGTCGCAAGACCGGGACTCTGCCAACCGGTTTATGGTTGTAGTCAGGAGCACTACGCGTCCTCGCCTTGTAACATGCTGTCAAAATCGAAAATCCGGGTTTGTACGACTCCTTGATTCCAACAACTTCATGAGAAGTAACATCAAGCACTCAAGTCTGGTGGTACTTTCATCATAATGTTATGGTCTAGCACTGATGACAACGAGTGCTCAATGAGGTTTTGACTCTTGAGTGAGATAATTCTGGGGTGAATCCAGCAACGACACACATAAAGTGCTGGCAACTGAAACCCGACCCGGGAGCGGTGTGCTCACATTGCAAAGACCCAGCATGGGATTGTAACACTACAAAATAGAGATGGCTAGAATCGGTGCTGCATTCGAGCACGAAAATCAGGGATTGAATTTCAGTTGCAACCAGTGTAGATGACTAATGATTGCCAACGAGTGAACAACTTTGTTTCCCTTCTCTATACACCTAGATGACTAACAATAAAACATGGCTGGAAAATCACCATGTGGAGAGCCGTGCCACCATGCACAGGATGAAGAAACATTCAGAATCAGAACCATAGCTGCCAGAACCCTCGGCCAAGAAGACGGCACCTAGACAGAAAGACCCAGCACTCTCTCTCCTCCGCACCCGTGTTGGTTGAATAAGATAACGGGAGGCCATTGCATCCCAAAAAAATTGTATGGATTTTGGTTCCCTTTGCTATGTTCACCGAGTCATACGTTCAGGAGAAAAAATAAAAAATAAAAAGGGCAGTGCAGGGTCCCAAACTACCAGGAATGGGGTTCGAACCCATGTGTGCATACGCACATTGGATCTTAAGTCCAACGCCTTAACCACTCGGCCACCCTGGTTAGCACAAAGTGACCATGCTGTCCACAGGCACATGACAGCATTGCACACCAGAGGTTCACCCCCACGCCCATCATCAACACCAGAATCCGTGTGTGCTGTCCCCTACAGTCTCCGCGGTTACCGGACAGACATGGAGTGATGAACAGTCATAATTATGGCCTACATGCAGCTGCTTGAACTGCGTTCAGCCTTTTAAAATGCTGAATAACGATACCACCAATACAGTGTGGAGTAGACTATCGCTTCTATCCAGCTCCATTTCGACATGGTCCACAAACGCATAGCATTGTTTACATTGGACAGGCGCCGCTGTCATACGCGGCCTTACACAGACGTTCTGCACAGCACGAGTGCAAGGATAGGATAGCACCTGCCATAATAGACGATCTGTTCACTGACGGACTGCAGATAAGTGAACAGACCAATAAGTGAAGCCGGGACGGAAAAGTGAAGAACAGCCTAGAGTAGTTCAGCTCACTCACAACCATCATGATCACAGAGCCTGGCCATTGCCTTAGTTGACTGAAGGCTAGTAGTAAAACTCTGAATGCACAAACTGCACATTGCGGGACACATGCATAGTTCAGAACCAGTTGTTCTGTACTCGCACTCCTCAGTAGCCAGATTCTGGTACGATGTATAATTATAACTGGACTCGGTCAACAGTAATGGCTATGTACATGAAGAAGAAAACGTGAGACCACAGCAACCCAAGAATCCGATGTAGCACTCCATGGCCATTGTAATTTTTAGCAAAAAAACAAAACAAGAAAAGGGCAGTGCAGGGTCCCAAACTACCAGGAATGGGGTTCGAACCCATGTGTGCATACGCACATTGGATCTTAAGTCCAACGCCTTAACCACTCGGCCACCCTGGTTAGCACAAAACTCCAACGTCATCCACTGGTATAAAACAGTACTGCAATTCCATCAAACAGAAGTTCAACTCTGCACCAATTATCACCACATTCTTATGTGTTGTCACCTGGTTGCGGTTGGCAACCATGGAACACCAATGTTATAATCAAGGGTACACGGCTCTATGCAACGGCATCCACTGAGTTCAGCTCTCTTCAATGCTGGAAGGCAACCAGCCATGTGCCATGTGACTATCCGCATTGCCACCTGCAACCCCATTTGTATCAAAACGAGTGTCTTTTAGCGTGACCAAATCAAAGATATTAGGTATGTGCCGATTGTCTTCCTCTTGCTGTGTGTTTCTCACGTTCTGTGTGCTGGCTGTCTTGCTTGTCTCGCGCTTAGTCTCTGCATTTCATACCTCTGTTTTAGCACCTCCATTTCCACATGCTTGCTAGTCATGTTGCCTTGACAGTCTGCTGCTGCTGCTGCTGCTTCTCTCTCTCTCTCTCTCTCTCTCTCTCTCTCTCTCTCTCTCTCTCTCTCTCTCTCTCTCTCTCTCTCTCTCTCTCTCTCTCGCTCTCTCTCTCGCTCTCTCTCTCTCTCGCTCTCTCTCTCTCTCGCTCTCTCTCTCTCTCTCTCGCTCTCTCTCTCTCTCGCTCTCTCTCTCTCGCTCTCTCTCTCTCTCTCGCTCTCTCTCTCTCTCGCTCTCTCTCTCTCTCTCTCTCTCTCTCTCTCTCTCTCTCCTTGCCCTCATTCTCTCTTGACAGTCTGGCCTCCCTAACCCTGTTCCTTTGCCCTTCTCCACAGCACGGTCAGCAAAGTCTCGTGGATATGCTCGCTCTTCCCCACCTTGGCTATTCTAATTCTCAGCGTGGAATCGTGGAGCCGTAGAAGCGCAACATTGGCACTCAACATAGGGCTCTAACTCATCACACTGAAGAAGAGTCTACCAGTTCTCGCAACCGGAGAGTCTGTTCATGCTGCGGTAGTACTTCCAGAAGGTGAGGATCGGTTCAGCGAGACTCTTGCCCTACCGCAGGAGGATCCTGACGTGGATCTAAAAGGCATTCCGTGACTTGGATCAACAGCGACATAGCAGACTACATTGTTGTATGGATGAAGAAGGCAATGGATGTGAGTCCACCACAACCCCAAATTCGTATTGATTCTGGTTCTCTCCACGTCCACTGAGTCAATATTTTCCGAAAAATAAAATAAAAAGGGCAGTGCAGGGTCCCAAACTACCAGGAATGGGGTTCGAACCCATGTGTGCATACGCACATTGGATCTTAAGTCCAAC
>NC_088644.1:21027245-21104745 GCF_964019385.1 Sycon ciliatum
GATTTTGCATGCACGTGCGAGATTCGCATCCGCCGCGCACATAGCCAGAGTCGAAATTTTTGTACTCTCGGATTTGCCACCATCTTGACGAGTGGCCGCTGCGAAACACCCGTGGGGCAGGTTAGGGCAGGTTAGGACAGGTTAGGGCAGGTTAGGACAGGTTAGGACAGGTTAGGACCAGGTTAGGGCAGGTTAGGACCAGGTTAGGGCAGGTTAGGGCAGGTTAGGGCAGGTTAGGACCAGGTTAGGGCAGGTTAGGACCAGGTTAGGGCAGGTTAGGGCAGGTTAGGGCAGGTTAGGGCAGGTTAGGACAGGTTAGGGCAGGTTAGGGCAGGTTAGGACAGGTTAGGGCAGGTTAGGACAGGTTAGGACAGGTTAGGACCAGGTTAGGACAGGTTAGGACAGGTTAGGACCAGGTTAGGGCAGGTTAGGACAGGTTAGGGCAGGTTAGGGCAGGTTAGGGCAGGTTAGGACAGGTTAGGGCAGGTTAGGGCAGGTTAGGACAGGTTAGGGCAGGTTAGGACAGGTTAGGGCAGGTTAGGACCAGGTTAGGGCAGGTTAGGGCAGGTTAGGGCAGGTTAGGGCAGGTTAGGGCAGGTTAGGACAGGTTAGGGCAGGTTAGGACAGGTTAGGACAGGTTAGGGCAGGTTAGGACAGGTTAGGACAGGTTAGGACAGGTTAGGACAGGTTAGGACAGGTTAGGACAGGTTAGGACAGGTTAGGACAGGTTAGGGCAGGTTAGGACAGGTTAGGGCAGGTTAGGGCAGGTTAGGACAGGTTAGGGCAGGTTAGGGCAGGTTAGGGCAGGTTAGGACAGGTTAGGGCAGGTTAGGACAGGTTAGGACAGGTTAGGACCAGGTTAGGGCAGGTTAGGACCAGGTTAGGGCAGGTTAGGGCAGGTTAGGGCAGGTTAGGGCAGGTTAGGGCAGGTTAGGGCAGGTTAGGGCAGGTTAGGACAGGTTAGGGCAGGTTAGGACAGGTTAGGACAGGTTAGGACCAGGTTAGGGCAGGTTAGGACCAGGTTAGGACAGGTTAGGACAGGTTAGGGCAGGTTAGGACAGGTTAGGGCAGGTTAGGACAGGTTAGGGCAGGTTAGGACAGGTTAGGACAGGTTAGGACCAGGTTAGGGCAGGTTAGGACCAGGTTAGGACCAGGTTAGGACAGGTTAGGACAGGTTAGGGCAGATTAGGGCAGGTTAGGGCAGGTTAGGACAGGTTAGGGCAGGTTAGGGCAGGTTAGGGCAGGTTAGGACAGGTTAGGGCAGGTTAGGACAGGTTAGGGCAGGTTAGGACAGGTTAGGACCAGGTTAGGGCAGGTTAGGGCAGGTTAGGACAGGTTAGGGCAGGTTAGGGCAGGTTAGGGCAGGTTAGGGCAGGTTAGGACAGGTTAGGACAGGTTAGGACAGGTTAGGACCAGGTTAGGGCAGGTTAGGACCAGGTTAGGACAGGTTAGGACAGGTTAGGGCAGGTTAGGACAGGTTAGGGCAGGTTAGGACAGGTTAGGGCAGGTTAGGACAGGTTAGGGCAGGTTAGGACAGGTTAGGGCAGGTTAGGACAGGTTAGGACCAGGTTAGGGCAGGTTAGGACCAGGTTAGGGCAGGTTAGGACAGGTTAGGGCAGGTTAGGACAGGTTAGGGCAGGTTAGGACAGGTTAGGACCAGGTTAGGGCAGGTTAGGACCAGGTTAGGGCAGGTTAGGACAGGTTAGGGCAGGTTAGGACAGGTTAGGGCAGGTTAGGACAGGTTAGGGCAGGTTAGGACAGGTTAGGACCAGGTTAGGGCAGGTTAGGACCAGGTTAGGGCAGGTTAGGGCAGGTTAGGACAGGTTAGGGCAGGTTAGGACAGTCTAGAACAAGCTAGAATTTTACTCTACATCGGTATGTACGCGGTATCAACCACCTCGAGAGTTAAGATCGGTCTACATTGTAGCCAATTTGTAGGCTATGACTCTGAAGCCCTCGTTCATCAGCACCAGACAGTATTGTAGAGATGGCTGTGTGCACTCACCTGAATTTCAAAATCCAGCATGTCAGTGTCCTTTACACCAATTACTTCGGCGATGAGACCAAGTACCTTCATGCTCTGCAGTAGATATCACACCACAAACAAAAACTACCTCAGCAAGATGGAAGATAAAACATTAACTATAATTGTAATGTTCTGTGCATACCAGCGTGTTGATTATCCGGACGATTTTGCGGAATGGCCAGCGGCCAAAACACTAGTGAAAGTAAAAAGGTGGGCTTGGTGGGGAGTTGGGTACACACAACCTGTGTATGTTCAACAGAACACAGTGGAAAAGCACAGTGAAGACCATGGTGCAGAACACAGTGCAGTGCGTAGAGGTGTGCCCGTCGTGTATTGAATCCATTCTCAATAGGCTGTGGGTTCGATTCTAGGTTGGGACAAACTACTATGTAACTACCAGTATGTTTTCCACGTCAACACACCAGTACTCTTTCACTATCCAAACAGTTCCCTTATCCAAACACCTCTAGACATGCAACTGCCCAGACGGGCTCAGATAGTCGATACTTCACTGCAGTCTGCAGTTGTAATATTTATCATGACAGGATCCAGCCTGCACAATTATACATACAGCTGCCAGGTGTTATCACATCGCAGTTAGAATTGAATAGAAATACCCCTCAGGGGCAATACATGAAGAACAACTTGAATTAGTGGCTTGTGGTACATTTCGGAGTGTGCCAAACTTACAGCAGGCTTGGAAAGCGAATGCAGACCAAGAAACAGATCGGCAACCTTGTTGCCTTCTCCCTTGATTTGAGCTGCAGCTTTCTTGCGATCATCCTGACTCTTGAACACACTGCGTCTGTGAAGCACCAGACAATTGTAGCAAAGAACTTAGTTTCACGCCTAACGGTTCATTGGGTGCAGTTAGAAACAACATGGAAACCCAGAAACAAGTCTACTATAAAACCAGAGATCTCGCCGGTGCTTTCTTCTTGGCGCTTTCGTAAAGGTGGTGCATAATTGAATGAAACATTGCCTAACTTTCAACCTGTGGCCGGTGCGGGTTCTGTGTGTGTTGACAGACTAAAACATGGACCTGTGTGTGTTAAAAGTTGTTTACACCGAAAACTTCTCTCCATCTACTGTTGAGCTTGGGAAATACCAAAAATGACGTTTCTTGTTTCAGAGTATTACAGATACCGGAAATTGCTGGTTGTACTGGACAGACCATCAGTAGCAATAACTACCTGGTAGTCAGTGCTTTCACATACTCCTTCACAAGACGCTTCTGCAATGCATTCATCAAGGTCGAGAAGTACCTGACAACATACGCACAGCAGCAACACAGCCATATTACACATCAAACCGTGGGGAGGTCATGTGTGCACTAGATAACACAAGCAAGTGAAAGTACACACACAATGCAGGTGTACTGGAGTAGTTTCCCATCCAATACAGTGCTGTCTGTCTGTCTGTCTGTCGGATGTCTTGCAAACATCAGTGCTTGAATCAAGATGTAATCAACTAAATCTATCACCAATAATCCATTGAACTGGTCTCTGCACTGCATCCAGGGGGGGGATCAACCCTTATTTTGCCCTGGGCCAGCATCAGGATTGGCTGGGGAAATAGGAATGAGCATAGGTTGCTGTATTGGTGGCCACAATCTGAGATACTGGTTCAGTGAGCGCAGATCAACAGTGGCGTGGAGCAGGAAACAGAGATGGTGACATCATAGTTCATACGAAAAAATGTAAATGTACACGTATCATACTGCGTCTAGGATACTGGCTCTGTTGCCGCTCTTCACTCATCAATGATTAACGATAGTACTGTACTTACTGTGGTCGCAGGCTCTTGAAATCAGCAGCATAGTCACGCACTGTTGCATCAATGGTGTCCATGGCCTTGGATGAGCCAATCCTACAGTGTAAGTATTATGTGTACAGTAACAGCAAGTACATACGTACGGCTCAACTTAGTATTTTGTCAATAAGTTGAAGTAGTTACCCAATGAAACTGAACTACAGACACAGTGGAGGAACAAGACAATGGTGCATGCACCAAAAAAACCATGCATATCACTGACAGTATATGCATACTGGGCCATGGTATGCACTCAATTCATGAATGAACATGCAGTGCAGGCCCAAACATGCATATGCATGTATGTACAGTCTGCACTGCATGCTCCAACACTGTATGTCCCAGCACCAGACTTCATGATTACTCAAAGAGCACTCCATACCGCCGGCAATGCAACGACTTAGACCTTTTCCACAAAACGCCCAGAAACGATTGTGACCCGCTCGTAGTAAGCATGAATTGTCATGCAACCGGCCAAGCACAGATGTCTACAGTTCTGAAAGTATGTGCACACACTTAGCTCAAGGTAGAACATACACGTGCATACAGCTCAAGGTAGGACGTACCATTTCTTAGTCAGGAGGTCGGCAAGGAACATATCCAAGTCTATGAAGACGATGTCGCAAAGCATATCCAACCTGGACACGGTGCATGACACATAGTACACAACGGTGCCAACATCAAACCAACATAGATAGGACTGATCAAGAGCAAGCACCACACAGTAAGGGCAAATTGCAGGGCTGTTTCTACGTGTATGTGCTCACAATGTCATTCACAAGCATGAATACTCCACAATGTCATTCACAAGCATGGATGCTTAGGTACTGCACATGGCATATACATATATGCTACATGTAAGTATTCCAGTTCATAGTAACCCTGTTATCATCTATTGCCAAAATAAGGCAAAGCCAAGACACAGCAGCTCAGCGCCACCACGGTAGTACAGTAGGCAGGATTTTACACCCAGACATTTGCAAATCAGGTACGAAATGCAATGCTCTACTCGGGTAGAATCTTCTTGAGCCTGACTTGAGGTGCTTGCATTCAAAATCACAAAGATGGCAATCCAAATCAACTACAGTCTATCAGTTTGGTCGGTGCTGATTACTTCCCCGCGGCCACGTAGGGTCAAAATGTCTACATGACCTGGCAGTGCAGCAGCATCTTGACATGCTGTTAAAGGAAATACTCACGTTCCATCGGCGATGATTTCAAATCGCTTCTTGCATTCCTCAAACAGCTCGGCAAACATCTCCTCAAGCCTTGCAGACATCGGCGCAGTCTCAGCAATGGCCAAAGCCTGATCCTGCGAGCAACAAACAGGAAGGCAGAGAAGATTCAGAAGAGCAAAGTGCTTCAGTCCTGTTGCTGATACAAGATTCTCTAATTTAACAAAGACCCAAGGTTACTTATCAGCGGCAACTATCCTCTTTGGAACAGTATGCGGGTCCACACAATCCACATACTGACAAAGTCAGATTACCGTGGTTGTGTGAGTCTACTTTAAAATGGGGAAGGAATGGAATGAGAGCACAGCACAAACTCATTGGGACATTTCCGTGTTACACAGGGCTGGGTTGCAACAACGACACCACCACCAGCAGCACTAGCAGCCGCACTAGCAGTACTAGCAGCAGCAGCAGCAGCAGCAGCACCAACACCACCACCACCACCAGCAGGATGATTTATTAATGTATTGCTTACCTGAAGGCGGCCAGTGTACTCTTTTAGCTGGAAGCAGTTGTTGACTGTGGCGATCTACAATAGATGATAGGAGGAGATGAGTAAGAAAGAGGAGTCAGAAGAGAGAACTGAGAAGTGAGAAAGATCTCAGCTCACAATAATATAGTGTGCAGACAAAATCGGACTGTACGACAGGAATCAGTTGTGAAAGAGATCAGCCTCGCATCTGGTAAATCTGATATCTGATGTGATAAATATACAGATGATACTGATCACCGCATACTGCAGATCGCTGCTCTGGATATGTGATGAGATCCAGGAAAACAAAACTGCTGAATAACTATTGCCAGATTTCCATAACACACGCCTATAGGAAAACAGGTTAGACTGCAGTGTTCACTCTTACCATGTATTGCAGGTTAGAGTGCAGTGTTCACTCTTACCATGTATTGCAGGTTAGAGTGCAGTGGTCACTCTTACCATGTATTGCAGGTTAGAGTGCAGTGGTCACTCTTACCATGTATTGCAGGTTAGACTGCAGTGTTCACTCTTACCATGTATTGCAGGTTAGAGTGCAGTGTTCACTCTTACCATGTATTGCAGGTTAGAGTGCAGTGTTCACTCTTACCATGTATTGCAGGTTAGACTGCAGTGTTCACTCTTACCATGTATTGCAGGTTAGAGTGCAGTGTTCACTCTTACCATGTATTGCAGGTTAGACTGCAGTGTTCACTCTTACCATGTATTGCAGGTTAGAGTGCAGTGTTCACTCTTACCATGTATTGCAGGAAGTACACCGGTTCCCGACGGCCTTCAGCGATGTATTTGTTCTTGAACTTGATGATTTCAGCTGCAACAGCAGCAGCAGCAAGCCAGTGATAGCACAGAGCACAGTAGGTCAGTACATACACACAGGATGGCAGCCAGTCAGGTATTCTACACATAAGCACATCAGCACATCAGCACAACAGTACTACACACCAGCACAACAGTACTACACACCAGCACAACAGTACTACACACCAATGCAAAGCCCAATGCAGGACACGACTAGATAGAATCCTAATGAAGTACTACTCATCGCCAGCAGAATAGATGACATGGGAAGAGCACTGGTGCCCAACCTAAAGAGGAATCCATGTACAATGTACTCGAGTTGAAGTCTGCAACAATGGGACACATGCATCACTTTCCAACCATTCGGCTTAGCAGGACAAATCCACTACAAGGGTACACACGGCGATAACAGCCCTGCACAAAAGGTCATGAATGGTGTAAGGTAACACTCATAAATGCACTGGAGCTGCTTGTATCCGCAAAAGATGCGACAAGTTACCCTGCAAAAGGTTGAGGCTATCTTCGATGGATACCTCATTCATCGCCATTCCACTGCTCGTCGTTTGGAAACACCAAAAGTATGAAGCTCGCTGAGAGTGTGTAGGTATATTATACCTGTCCATGTGCCGTTGATCTGCAACTCTGTACTACAAGAAAACCATCCCAGTTGTGGACTCCACTGAGGCAGTACTGGAGTTGTATGTTTTGAGCGGCTAAGGAGAGGGATATGGACTATAGGCAATACAGATCTACTGTGCAGTTTGTGGAGCGAAACGCTCAGTTGCTTACCCTCATATTTCTCTTGGAATTCGTGAAGCATGGTGACAAACAGTTCCATCACCTGAACACGACACATTATGCCAAGACAGGAGGAATACAGTGTCACAGAATACAGATCAACAACGGCAACTAGAGATAGATTAGTGAGATTACAGAAAGAAATTAGTCCCGATTCCTAGCCATGGATTTTCTGATTCACAGAGTCAATGTTAAGATTCATTGGAAGAATTGGTGTACCAATTTCAAGGATGTGACATTGACTGCTATTTTTTTAATACATTGACTGCTATTTTTTTAATACATTGACTGCTATTTTTTTAAGCAATAAGAACCATAATCATCACTGAGACCGTGAAAACCCCTGGTGTGGCATTACAATGGTTACGGATGCTAGTAGTTATGGATAGTGGCATGGGGAAGAAGAATACTGCTTACCTTCACTCTCAGGTCAATGCTGGTCTCTTGGACAAGATCCAACTATCACAGCACAACAAAGAAGGAAACAAGTGATTACGTGTTAACAAACAAACGAGTATTTGTGCTAGTGAACGAACGTTTGTGTCAACGAACACTGCAGTAATGAAGTTCAACTGCCTAAATGACAGTTGAAACTGCAAAGGAAACTCAGGACAGCATGAAAGTTACTGCTGTATGACAGGCAATATACGGTCAGGTACTGTTCAGGTACTGTTCAGGTTGACTTGACTCGACGCAACTTGCGCGTGACTGCAGTGGATAGTACTACAGTAGTAGAGTGGTTTACAGTACCAGTAGTATCTGTAGTCTGTACTTGCAAACTTTCCAGGCATGCAATGTCCGTGCATACGCATACCACAAACGATCTCTTATCCAACCCAACCACTAATGATTTCCTATCGAACGCAATCACTAACGATCAACCTAGCTGCCGAATGAGTACTTGAGTACTCGATTCGATCCTTTGCTCCCTGCAACAAAGCAGACCAGAGTAACATCAATACACCGAGCCCAGCGCAGACAAGACACAAGTAACAGTAACACACGTTAAAGCTTACATTTTGTGAGATCATCTGGCCAAGCAGCACTGGCATATCGGTATGATAGTGCTTGTCAACATTACTCCGGGGCTCTGTTGTTCTCCACCAATCCTGTCATGCATACACATACACATACACACAAACTTCAAGAACAAGGATATGAACAAACACTTATGCATGCAGCGTATCTACGACAGAGATGGAGAGAGAGAGAGAGAGAGAGAGAGAGAGAGAGAGAGAGAGAGAGATGGAGAGAGAGAGAGAGAGAGAGAGAGAGAGAGATGGAGAGAGAGAGAGAGAGAGAGAGAGAAACTAAGCAAATGTTTGCGACGGTGTATTTACCTTGACCTCTGCTTCTATCATACGCTTCATCCAGTCACTGACGGTGCCTTGAATCAAGTGCAAATACCTATAGTTGTAGCACGCACACAGATACACAAAAGCATACGTACAAAAACTAATTATCCAGGCACAATGTCTGCTGGATAAGGTTAAAAAAAAGCACTGTGACATTGATGGCCAGGAGAAGAAGCTACATGTATTCCATTTATAAAACCGTCAAGGTTGAAAATGGCATGTTAGGGGTGGTATATGCCACCAGACTGGTGCCTCTAACATAATGAATCCCACAGTGCTGCTCAATGAAAATCCGATTGCAAGTGCTCTGCACCAGTGCACAGCCCAGTGTTCACAGTCCTGGGCTGCACTGCGACCGGCATGACATTGACTCGCATGATCGGATATCATTGACCAGTACTTCACAACACGATTGGCTCAGTGTGAGTGCGGATTGTACAAAAAGTACAAAGTTTTAGTTACGGAGGCAGCTCTATTTACAGTTTAGTGACTTACTGTTCTTCTAATTCCTTGACATAACGTGGAGAGATAAGTGGATCAAAGGATGACACGTCCACAGTCAACTCATCGGCTAACATCATCTCACTGTGGCAAACACAAACACAAAGCACAAAGATGACAAGGAAGTTGAGGAAGTCAGCAACTGTAGGAAGTTAACAACTTCAGTGGCCAAGTGCCGGCTACCCTTCCGTGTCCACACAACAACAGCAGCAGCAGCAGCAGCAGCAGCAGCAGCAGCAGCAGCAGCAGCGGCAGCGACGACGCCAACAACAACAACAACGATGCGTAACGCTCAAGAGCGTTTCATCACATAGAGCAGAGCCTCAATTTCACGGTAAGCGTGTCTAGGCAGTTCATATGGTGACGTCATAAACTTGATGCGCAACTGGCATGGGTCTTAGAGATAGAGCACCACGAAACAAGTTGTCCAATGGCAAAGATAGGTAAAAGATAGGTATGCTTTGAATAAAGCTAGTATGTGACTGTAAGCACTGGAGAGAATAGAATACTCACGGATATTGTTTGAGCCAACACAACAATGTGATGATCTCACCGGGTTCCATTCTCTGGCCACCAACATCTTCCATCTATTCACGCCCGTATTTGCACACACGCGCACACATCACACACGCGCATACATACATACACACACACACACACACACACACACACACACACACACACACACACACACACACACACACACACACACACACACACACATTTATCTTCAGATCGAGAAAACACAGCTATAATAGGGAGGTTCAGTGACTCGTTGTGAACTCGTACACGAAACGAAATCAATTTCTCAGGTTTGAAGGTGGTAGAGACAAACATCAGGTTGCTGAATGTCAGCACCACATTAAAAACCACACCAATCGGCATTTTGCTAAAAGTTGCACGCTCTGACTCACCAGTACCTTGCTTATAACTGTTAGTGTTGGACAAACTACGGATAACATGTCAACTTTTGGTCCATTCTTTACAAATTTTTTGTCAGTCTGACTTTTTTCGCAAGAGATAAAAACTTTAAAAATGTGCTTGTGAAATTGTGTACATGCACACTTTACACAAAACATACAAAACGCGCATGCAGCAAAAGCACGCCGGTAAGCAAGTGACAATACAATCATGTAAAAGGATAAGACTGGACATTGACCAACTCACCACCGATGTCAGCGTCTTGTGGTACATGTTGACATAGCGATCGAATATCTCATATTGTGGTGGGAAGAGCGGAACAGCCAAATTCTGCATTCACATAATCAACCCAGACGAGCAGAAAAAGATGAGAAATGTATACCGGTGTTGCAGGGTAAGTACAATGTACTTCAAAACGAAGTAGGTCAAGACCTATCTTCCCACATCTTTGGGTCATTACTCATAAATACATCTTGCCAACCTTTGCAAACCTGAGATGGGGACAATGACATACACGTACGTACCTAGCTATGAAAATGTATAGAAATGCAGCTGTGAGGTATGCGACTAATGCACCTTTGGATGCCGGCTACCACCCTCGATATCGGGACGGTCCCGACCATATCGGTATGATTGGTAGGTATGTGAATATCTCATACATGTACAATGAGGGTCTACTCCATACATGTACAATGAGGGTCTACTCCATACATGTACAATGAGGGTCTACTAGTAGGCCTACTCCCATCACTGGTGAGCTCTGTTGGAGCAAAACAGCTATCTGGAGGGTCTGCACTATCCATATCTCGGCGGAATTGTCCTCGCTATGGTGGTGATGTGCAAGTGGAATGGGTCGGTCGAGAGCACATTGCGGTGTGATTGATATTTACAGGTAATCCTACCAGCAAGTGTAAATGTAACATAGCCATGTATCACTGTGTATAAGCTAAACCTCTACTCAGTTGAATTTCCTGAAATCTGTAGAAGCACAGTCTACAAACTTTTAAACTTGAACAGAAAAGGAAAATGCTATTGCAACATACAGTACTGCAGGAGCCAAAGAACGGAGTGCTGAAGAACGGAGTGCTGAAGAACGGAGTGCTGAAGAACGGAGTGCTGAAGAACGGAGTGCTGAAGAACGGAGTGCTGAAGAACGGAGTGCTGAAGAACGGAGTGCTGAAGAACGGAGTGCTGAAGAACGGAGTGCTGAAGAACGGAGTGCTGAAGAACGAACAGGCTAGGATTTCACCAAGCACAGCATGCCAATGTATACACAGTGACTCAGCTGTGCATAGACTGTAGTACATGTACATGAAAATAAGCAGGGTCCAGGCTACGAGGCTGATCCCTCAGTTCTTTAGCACCTGGCAGTACTGTAGTCCTCAACAGCAATGGCCAAAATGCGTTGCTAACTGACCTTGACAACAACGAGATCTTCTACGACGATTTTACGCAGGTCCATCAAGTAACGGCCCAGCCATGCCTTGTCGATGTCCCGGGTTTCCATCTGAACGCCTTCAAACCTGAGCGGGCATATTAGGGGATACACAAGAAGACGTGAAGCACTTTTAAACAGAAGAGCGATTTTCAAACTCCACCCACTATCCGCTGCACCTGGAACCAGCATTGTTGCAACAAGAGTGTGCAACTACGCATCTATGATTCATAAAACCACTCCCACAGCAAAGGTTTTGCTAAGGATATTATTATGAATCATACGATAACCAGTCATACTGGAAGACCAGGGCCAAATGATTGCCTCACTGAGGTAATAACAGGGAATCCACGTGCACGGTTAGGGGTGATACGTTTCTAGTCGGTATGTCAGACGTGAACAAATTTCTCATTTCACACTCCTATCCGTACCCAGATCCATACATACCAGCCACAGAAGGACTCCTCTGATGTGCCAAAACCAACACCAAACGTCAGATTTGCGGAGGCCGTCATGTGGATAAGAAGCAAGTGTCTTTCTACTCAATTTCAGCATTGTATAAAAGTGCAGCTGCCGTGTATTGTTCCAGTTTTCGCATACAATCACCAAAACAACTGGTGTGCACAGCACCATGGTGTCTGAACAAGTATCAACGGGATGTATCTTACCGATTCATGACAGCATTGTCAATGGTGGAGAGTGCTTTCTCGCGCCAATTTTTCGGACGATCAGGCGATTGGAAGCCAGAGTTTTTCCGCCGCTCCTCGGCGTAAGCATCAGCTCTATACAACACACAAGGATATACAGCGCATAGCCATGCATGCCCATACAAATGCATACACAAGTTAAAACTTATGAATTATGATGCTCGTACTTTTTCTGGCCGGAATCACGAAAGTAACAAAAACCCTGATACCCCAGGCTGAAACAGAAACTTCCATACATCTGGTACAAAAGGGTGATTTTCACGGTTTTGATATTTCAAAATCTGTGATCATGTTTCAGGGTCTGCCTAAAACGTTGCAGTGGTAGTGGAGGGGGGGGGGGGGCACCCTATTCCCTGGACTGTCCCGGGAAACCCTGGACGGTTGGCATGTATGTATTCTGAGCCAAGACTCAAGCATGAGCAGAAATACAGTGATTATGTCATTACAGCTTGTTGTTCGGCACTGCTCATGATTACCAGGCAAAGTTGATAGAAGTCGTTTTGTCCCGCCCTGCAAGCCTACACGTTTGCTTGTCTGCGCCTGGCAAAGACTGCTACAAGTCACATTGGACTTACCTCTCCTCTCTTTCGATGATACGGAATGTCGTGACGGCGAGAGCTGGACTGTTGCGCACAGTGTGCAGTAGCCGCTGTAAAATGAACCACATCTGCGCGCCCAGTGTGCTCTAAAGTAGCCAGAGCAGGAACATAAACGCATGGCAAAATGTCACACACACACACACACAGCACGTACGTACGTACACACATACACACAAGCACATAACCAAATGCATGCACGCATGCATACCGTTACACAACTAAGGTCGCACACAAATTTAAAAAGTACCGCATGAATGTAAATAAGAGTCATCGTGTCTGCAGTAACTTACACACATTTACGTTTATGCTGGTTGTTGCTGGCTAGCACACTGAGAACATTCCAAACTACTGTAACTGCCCCATGACTCACCGAAAGCTCCTTGACTGGCTCGAAATACCGTAGCAGAGGCTAGAGGAACACAAAGAAAAAGAAAGGAATAATATCTTGGCGTTAGGTAGGAACAAATAAAACAATGATGCGGCACAGGAGTCATCCAATGATGTTAAGTGTTAATACAGTACTGACAAAGCATCCTCAGGCGTGAGCAGAGTAGATAGTGGAGAATAGCAGAAACAACATGCGGAGCAAAAGACTTCACAAGATTCTGACCTGATTGACAGACCGGACATCAGCCGTGTCCTCCGAGGACTTGTGCATCTGATAGAGCAGCTCGTCACGTGTGTTCTCCAGCTCATGGAGTCTAGCAAAACATGGGCAAAATTCAAATTATGTCAATTACCAAAAACATCATTGAATCGTCTCTTTACAGCATTTGAACAAAAATAAGAAAATAAATATCAACCAATAATCAGGCCTCGGGCCGAATGAAATGTGTGATGATAGGACTAACTTCTACCATCACAATAGATTAAAATCTTATAGTGATTGTCAATTTATGGTCGAGTTCTGGGAGAGAACGGACTGTACTTGAACAAGAAACACAATCTTAATGATAGCTTGCATAGACCTCGGTCCTACCGGTAGGACCTACCGGTAGGACCATCATACACAGACATGCTGCATGGCCTCTGTTCTAACATTGACCTAAAACTTGACCCTAAACTGTTGCTCAGGGGCTAATGAAGGAGTCCACAAATTTTAGACGTGATCGCAAAAGGCATAGTACGAAATTCCATGGTAACAGCAAATGGTAACCATGGAAACGGTGTATGGAATTATGCATTCCACTGCCTTGGCAGACTAATAAAAACATTAATACCTCACCACGATTGATGTGCCATGGTCAAAATTCACTTTGGACAGAGTTGCTAGCGCTCCGACACGAGTATGTGCGGCCATTTTGACAATTGATAAAATTGCGCGTATGCAATGCACTGAACATAGTCTTGCATTTTGCGCCATTACTTTGCCTGACAAAGACCTCATCTCAACAATTGTTTCAAGAAATTTCTCAACCAAAAGCACTTTTGCAGCGCGATTTCTTGGGTCCTACCGGTAGGACCCGTGGTCCTACCGGTAGGACGGCATGCAAGCTATCATTAACTTCACAACCATAACTCCCAAAAATGCATGGCACCGGCACGGAACATACAAGCATGGACGCACGGACAAGCATGGACGAAAGTCATGGACAACCGAGCTTACTTCTGATGGGCAGCGAGAAGGTTGGAGTTTTGTATCATCTCGTTGGCTTCAGTCACTACCGTCGGCACTGTGTAGATGTGTTTGAGATGATCCACTGCAGCAGCCAACTGCAATGTCACACGGGGAACAGAGAGCAGAACATTGCTCAGGAGTCAGAGACAGTACAATGAAACAAGTGAAAAAAGCAGCCAGCTGGGCTGCTCAAGTGTACCTGCAAATGTTACAAGGGATGTTGAAGTCTGGAATGTTCGATGATAACTATCTGGACAGCTAGCTGTTACAACACTTGGTCTCACCAGCAGCAGCTGCAGGTCAGCTGGGTGATAAGGTCATACGGTAACAGTTCACTGGTCACAATCAGTGACTGTGCATATTATGTGCATGGATGATACAAAGTGGGACCTGCAGTTCTCCTTTCATACACATCCATGTACACGGGTGACACTACACATACCGTAGTGTCTTGTATTAAAGCCTATCTCGAATAGAAGCCTCTTTGAATACATGTACATTACAAGCCTGATTTTCAAGATACACTGTCGGCACATAAGCCTGGTTTCAGTGTTGACACACATAGAAATACCTGGTTTGAATAGAAGCCTAGCCCTTACATCGGCTTCTAAGCAAGGCTTTAATACGCGACATTATGGTACATGTACGGTAGAGAAAACACATGAAACCCAGCCTCATGAATACCGTAGAGCCACGTTCACTGCAGAGCCCAGGTAGTGTTAGGACCACGCCAGCAGGCTAAGGGGCTGTTACAATATTCACAAGGCCATATTTCACTTGCCACAGCCGCCGCTATGCTTTCATTGTATTTACATTTCCGACAACAACCACTGCATTACGATATGCCATCTCACCTGACTGTGCTGCCAATGAGCATCTCGGATCTGCTTGATGTGTCGTTCTAACTCCTGGCAAGAACCATACTGAGCGTCGATATCACTCATGCTGCACACACCAATACCACAAGTACAATTATAATAATTGGTCTCAGACATGCAAGAGAACACTGCAAGAGGTACATCTATGTAAGCGCAGATAATAGGGAGGTTTCGCTCTACGTAATTACGTATGAAAATCCGTATGCCGTACGCGCCGGGGAGCGAAGGCAACTTTCATACGTAAATCTCTCTACGGATTTCCGTAGGAAAGCTCTTTCCTACGTTGGGTCCTCCGTAGGACTTTTTGAAATATTTGTTACGCATTTTCCGCATTTGTCTATGGCAACATTCAAGCCACGCGAAACACAAGGTACACACACCGTACACCACGTGCAAAATAAGATGGAAAGTGCGGTTTCGGTTCATGGTGCATGGGGTGGGCGCATGCAGCCAACGCATGTCTAGCAGTCGTGGAGAAATCACGTAGAGCGAAACCCAACAGCTCTGATTTTTACGTATGAAAATACCGTGCAGTTCATACGTTATTTTCATACGTAATTCCGTAGAGCGAAACCTCCCTAATCATTATCGGAACAAAACAAAAAACTCCATTGACTTTACACAGTGGGCAATCCAGACAAACATAGCAACTATTTGTACTACTAGTTGTACATGTATGACTGCACACAACACCTAGCCCAGAGCCAGAGTGCTGCTGCACATAGCCCTACACTTAAAACAAGCCACGCGGTACATGTACTGAGTTCTGGATGAAAAGCAAAATGCAGGGTGTGACACTCATGGACGAAGAAGGGCTTAAACAGCAAAAGGGAACATCAGTGTGCGCCAATGCGCTGCAGAGAACAGCACAAGATGAGTACAGTCATGCACTGGCGAGCACAGCACAACAGTACAGCCATGCAGAGATGCAACCAGCAAGAACATCAATGGTCAAGTGCCTTGGTGGGATACCTCACCTTCCTTTTATCTCCTGCACTTCCTCCAGAGCACTAGAAAGCAGAAAGACACACGGACACACAGATGCATAGACAGACGCACAGACATATTTAGCCAATGCTAGATTATCAACGCGATGCCATGCCAGCAAAAGATCCAGTTAGAAGATTCCACTGAGAGCAGAACCACACAACAGGAGCAAGGCTTGATACTGACAAATGCTGATGTTATAAATGTTTCGACATATCCATGTCTTCTTCAAAGAGAGACAAATGGCCAGCAAACCAGCCAGAGACAAACAGCAGGCAAGAACAAAGTCCCACGGTACACCACATAACTGGTCCGCATGCCGTAGCAACTGTACGCAAAGCCAGTCCACACGCCATACCAGCAGCAGTACATGTATGAGTAAATGGTGTATGCGTACAAATACACCTGCACACTATACAAACAGCATACACAACTTACCTCTTCAATTTATTCAGACCCGTCTTGACATCATCCAGTTGGGTTTGTACAGCTGTTTTAAGCCGAGCGTCCACAGCAGCCTACAGGCAATGCACACAGAAAAGAAAGCGAAATCAGGTCAGCAACCAACCTCTTCTCAAGATGTTCCTGAGAAGAACGACAGATCAAAGTGTGTTCGTTGTTGTAGCACTCCTGTGCAGTACCTGAGCAAGCAAGAATGAAACATAGGGTCGGTAAGAGATGTCAATATAGTCTGCTAGTGTGCGTGTGCAAGGCATTGGTGCCAGAAATAGTGTTAAATACACAGGTAAGTTTCAGGTGTAACATATCTACTGCAGTTAGATGCACACGGCCAGTGTGTGTGTGTGTGTGTGTGTGTGTGTGTGTGTGTGTGTGTGTGTGTGTGTATGTGAGTATGTGTGTGTGTGTGTGTGTGTGCGTGTGTGTGTGCGTGTGTGTGAATGGTGTAATCCCAGCACAAGTTGCTATGTCTAACATAGCCGCTCGCTATCATCGCTTCTGGGATGGACAGGTCTGAGGTGTGAGTGTGTGGTGTATGTGTGTGTATGTATGTGTGTACGCGTGCATGTGTGTGTGCATGTGTCTGTGCATGTGAGCGTGTGTATGTGTGTGCGTGCTTGTGTGTGTCTGTGTGTGCGTCCGCGCGTACTGGACCCTGTCACTTATCAGTACCTTTTGACGCGTGAATTTTCGACGAAGTTGATCCACTTTCTCCAAATGTTCTGGGCGCTGCAGCACAACAGAGGCGGAGTCGACAACAAGAACTCAGTAACTGCGATTCAAACGATGCGTCGCGTATCGAACCAGCTAGTGGACAAATGCATTTAGTGTTGTTTAAACTGTTTCAAGAGCAATATCACTACCTGCAAAAGGTGAGCAACCCTTCTGGCAGCATTTTCCATGCCATCTGACTCCTGGAAGTCCATCTTGGCGAATATCACAACACTTGAACACTACAAAACAAAAAAATCCGTGGATCCAGGTGCCATAAGGTTCGTCCAGCCGCCTTGACAGGCAAACTCAGATACTAGCACTAGTAGTAGTAGACTTCAAAGCTCAAGAGTGTCAAGAACTACAAAACTTCTTCAAACTGTTTATTTTCTGTTTCATGTTTCTTGCCTTGCTATTTTTGCTCCATTCATGCAACATCTCAAAAGATGACGTCAATAATGCACAAAGGAGTAATAATACTACTCCCTGTAACATTGGACTCTTGCTGAAACGACACGTAACCACTGACCAGTCATCTGGTCATCATGAAAGTAAGTTTGAAACATGTGAAATGCAGCGGTATATCATGTTTATGTACGCTGGAACTATTTGGCTTGAGATTTCTGCTCAAAGAGCTGAACAAGGATGGGGGCCACGGCAGCGCACGAGGCGGCTCCCAATAAGTTGGTGCATTCACCCCCCCCCCCCCCCCCCAAGGGTGGTGGCGTTCCTACGGATGCGGAAAACCCGGCTTCCAGCCGAGTCTCACGCGAACCGTGAAAAAAAAATCCCCCCCCCCCCCCCACCCGGGCCTGCTGCTGTTTATGCACTCTTGCCAGTCTTGGTTGTAGCAAGAGTATGGCTGTCATGTAGGAGCTTATTCTTGGTTCAACGGTAGCCGATGATACAGCTCAGTCATGTAATCACTACAGGCTGAGTACAAGTAATGTATGCTACAACAGATTTATCCAACCCCCCTCCCCCCCCTAATTCAGCACAAATTCTGCTGTGCAAATGAGACCCTCATTTGTGGGAGCATGCATTGTGCATTCATTACAATAGTAATACAGGTAGACTCCCTCTAATTCGAATACGGTATAATTCGAACATTCCGTGTAATTTTTTTTTTTTTTTTTTTCAACTGCCAAGCCTCTTATACGGGCAAAATAAACACAATTACGAGTGCAACCTCAACAGCACCGGCAGAAAAACGAGCAAAAAATGGCTGTGAAGACAGTCGAGAGAGCAAAAAATTAATGGCTGTGAAAACAGTCGAGAGAGCAAAAAAAGGCTGAGAGCAAAAATGGCTGTGAAAACAGTCTAGTACGGAGCCTCGGGAGGGAGCTTTAACCGATGCTGCTCATGGCAACCGCAAATCGGGCCGAGTCATTTGCATCTGAGGGCACGCGGTGCCGATGGCCTCGCAGACTGGCAACAGCCGCACGGATGAGGGCAAAGCTGAGCTTACATCGGATGTAGGACATTGTGGCAGCGTACGGCTCCTGCTTCTTGTCGGCGAGCATCGATGCCAGCCGAGCATAGAGTGCTGTCGCAGCTTTGCCATACCCTCCAGTGCAGGACAAGACAACTGGTGAGAAGGAGGCGTGCTCGACGTTGGTGATCCGTTCCTCGTAGCGGCGACGCTTCTCCTGCTCATGTCGCTTGTACACAGCGGGCAAGGCAAACTTGGCGTTGGTGGGGGCGTGGGGGTTGAAAACCCGGACATCAAAGTACGAACGCTCGTACCGACCTCCCCAGACTCCACTGGCACCGATGTCTAGGCGGGCGTTGTCTTCAGTTGAAGCTGACCGTAGCGTCATCCTCTCACCTGTCAGCGGCTCTAGCAGCGGTTCCACCACAACTTGGTGCGCAACTTCCTTCATGATGGATGCTGTGAGGTCGCGTACCTCGTTGTGGCGGAGGCTAGGGTAGCCGCCGGTTGAGCAGGAGAGAGCATGGGCCACGGTGAATGATTTACCACAGCTGCAAGCAGAGGGCAAACGCTTCAGAGGCCAGCCATATCGCAATGAAACCGCATCGTGAAATGCGCCCTTCGATAGCGTGAAGCCAAACATCTTCAGTGGTTTGCATGTCAGCCACGACGAGGCACCCTTCTCCGCCGCCAGCTCCCTGGACCGCTTTAAGTCCGAAGCGATGCTCTCTTCCACAGCGACTAGGGTCTCCTTCTCCCTTACGGAGTGGATCCTGCGCACCTTCGCCTTCTCTGCCTTCATGGTGTGGTGAACATCACCTAGGTCCGTGTTTTGCACGATGATCCGCTCCACCAATGGCTGCGTGATGGTCCTGGAGTCATCCAACTGGCTGGCGAGATCGCACGGGTTGATTAGACCCATGCCCCCTAGGCGACAAGGCAGAGCGAGGAGAGTGCGGGTGGTCTGATCAGGAGCGGGGTGTCCTGTGAGCGCCGGGATAAACTCGCCGTGGATAATCTCCTCCAGTGGCTGGAAATTCTCCGTCGCTTCTGGCATGGTGCGAGCGAGGAATGTCCACTTGCCCTTCAGCCCTTGCGTGAACGCCGTGTACGCTGCTTGTGGTTGCGATTGGGCGTACCTGGTGAGGACTTTCAGTTCCTTCACCCATTCCATGACCTTCGCTGCAACAAACTGCTTGCAGAAAGTAGCAGTGCCCAGTCCCGCACCCAGGTGACGGCAACCATCTTGCATGATCGCGATGTTAGTCCCATGGAACACTTCCTCCGCGGTTTTGGCAAACTGTGGTTTCACCAGGAGAGTGGACTTGGAACCATTGATGAAGTATCCGTACTTGTGGCCCTCCTCCTCGAGCGTGTTCCACCATACACGCAGCGCACGCATACGGCCTGCTGCTGTGGAATCATCCGCAAACCAGATGTGCTTTGCCGCTGAGCTGCTCGCCGCCTTCTGCATGAGTGGGAGGAGCCCAATGGCATACATGGGCATTGCCATCGGGTCTCCCTGGGTGGTGCCCTCCTCAGAAAGGAGACACTCCCCATCGACGAACAGCCGTGCGGGATGCCGGTAGGTGTTGGTGACGGCACCCGCGATGGCCGGACAGAGGTGACGGATGTTGTGCAAGCACACACTGCGGTTCAGCCTGTTGAACGCATTGCTCGCGTCTGCTAGGAGGACTGCTTCGGTCTCTTCCTCATTCCATAGGTGCCGCATTGCGTGGATTGCTGCTTCCACACCACATTCTTGGCCGCCACACAGCTGAAGCGACCCGACCGCCTGTTGGATCTGCTCTCCGATTATGGTGAGGAGAACATTCCGTGTAATTCGAACTTTTTCGTCGTACCGATCTTCTGCAAGTCACTTCAAGTCAAAATCGAATGCATAATTCGAAGTACGAAAAGTGCGCCGGTTGGATAATTCGAACCCAGTCTTCGTACAGAAGAGCTGTTTACAGTACATTGGCTATGTCCTTTGAACGCTTATTTCGAAGTGAGATTGAGTTGCTATCCTTGTAATTCGAAGTTCATTCTTTTCTCCTTCTCTAGCCAAGAGTAGCTCAAAAATCGATCGATGGTCCGCTGCAGGATCGACTATAGCGTTCAAGAAACCCACCTTCTCTCGAAATTTGATTGAAGCCCGTGCAAGGCAAATTGCAAAGGTTTGATTGAAGACGACTTCTTCCAGGTGGCTGACTCTCTTCGCGGATCTCGATGGCCTTTCTTACCGCGCCAGCTCGTGCGCGGAGATGCTGGCGCACAACAACACTATTGTCGTAAATATTGTCTATGCCTTTGCTCCACTTCCGTTCTTCAGAACGACGTGCTGCTGTCCAACGGCCTTTCATGACGCGGATTAGGCAGCGCAGTTCTTTTCCGTTGAAATTGTTTCAGGAAAGCTGCAGTGACTGACAACTTCTTCACTAGAAGATGAAGATAATGTCAACATGATTTTGTGTCGATCCAGTGTTTTGATGATCCGTTGTACATGACCCGTACCTATGTTTCGTTGATGCAAATAAAAATGTGCAAAAAAATATTCAGCATGCGATTTCAAGCATTTTGACATACATATCAGTGCATATGGCTGCATTTGGATAATTAGAAGTTCTGGATAATTCGAAGTTAGGGCCTGGCAATTTGAGGTTCGAATTAAAGGGAGTCTACCTGTATAAGGACCGTGCTTTTGAGGTCAGGTCAAGTTGATGCCGGCCTGAGCCGCAACCGCATGAGCTTCGCCGCTGAGCCTCCGGCGTGGCCTGTGAAAGGGAAACACCCTCTCACACTGATGATGTGGTTATGCAGCCTGAGGAATCAAAATTAATTGTACAATCACGTGTTTACAAGATCCACTGACCATACCCACCGTACAATGATCATCTCAAGTGGAAGTAAGTTGTCATGATGTACAGTAGAACCTCTCTTATACGGGCACCTCAACACTGAAGGGTGCCTGGTAACTCTCTACGCTTCAGAGTCTTCTCTAACCGCCGGAACGCATTACAATTACTTCAAAGTAATTCATAATGGATACGACATCTTTCTCTTCAGTTGGGCCCACTGGTCTGAGATTGACACAAGTCGCATACACAGTATAGAGCTGAGGGTTATGATTTTTCATACGCGGCACTTGAAGTAGTTAAACGGCGGCGTCTTCCTGCCCGTGTGGTGCCCGGATGGGGGGGGGGGGGGGGTACGGGAGGTGTCCGGATAGAAGAGGTTCAACTGTGTGATCACTGGCAGCCTGATCATGTCTTTTTTGGATAGGTTTGAAGATGTGTAGAAGTCTTGAGGCTTCTTGCAGCTTGGAGAAGATATTTGGCTGGACACACCCAACCTCATTTTTTCAACCAAGTAGGTCTATAATTTGTAGATTTTCTTTTCTTTTCATTTAGCCGGGCTGCTCCACTATTATGTGCATGTACTGTCTGTGCTGATGTATGTGTTCTGAATCCAGACTCTTTACTTGGTTGGGGTGCATGGAGTTGGTGAATCTGAAAGGACATAACTAAGACACCATGAACTGTCGGGGTGGCCGGCCGGCCGGTAGAAGGTCCGAGGTGCCCGTAGTTTGGAGGCCCGTCCGGATAAGAGAGATACCGGCATGAGTGGACCTGCAGTTTTCATCGTCCTGCCAGCTGGTACGGAATCTACTGTGTGTGGGTCCTGCGTGTTCCACAATCCACGTTACCACTCGATCATGAGGTGCAGAAGATTAAATGAATTGACCACTGGCAACAAAGTCAAGTCGTACATGTACCACCATCGATACGGTTTCGGTGGCGCTCGGATCATCCAAAGGAGGGCTAATGCACAGTCTTATTGTTATCTCCGCCTCCGATGATACGATGCCTCGATGTCAACGCAGGCCGGCCTGAATGTACAAATAAGGCTACCGGGCTGAAGAGTACAGCACGCCCATCAACCTCACATAGACCAACAAAACACACGGCAGGGGTGGTAGAGAGACTGTACTGACTGCAACAGGGAACCTCCTTACAACAAGCTACAGGTATGGTCCTACATCATGTACTGATTACGACTGTAGATCTACAAAGACTCAGCTGGCCCACAGGCAAAGAAATGTCAGTGGCTAACTCTAGTTGATGCACTCTTGCTCATACATATGCATGGGAAGTAAAATGTTTTCTCCACTATACAGTCACCTCGGACCCTCTGAGTCTCTCCGTCTGGTTTCTCCTGTCTCTGCGAAGCTAGGAGTGTCCCACGGTCGTGCAAGACTGCTGTCACCCTGTCAGCACTTCAATAGACAACGTTGCAACCTAAATTCCATCGTCAGCACAAGATCACGATTTGACTCCGTGCTATGTTCGCTGCAGTCCATGGTTACGGCAGTCTGTACACACGCTGGGCCACGCGAAATCCGTAAATCATGACAAGACGTCTTTTTTTCCGTTGCCTTGTTTGGTAGGATTTGAAATGTGTTCTGACCAGCTGCGGTGAACTGTGGCAGGTGCTGGCCGGTGGACCTACAGCTGAGCAGGCCGCCTTTCGGATAGAAAAAGCAACTGCAAGTCCCTTCCTTCTTCAGAACTAGTTAGAGCCATCCTTACAAACTTTCGTCCTTCACGCTGGTCGTACGGGCGAAGTTTTCTTCTAGTCCTCACTGCCCCAGTTTCCCGTTTTAGTAAATCCTCATCATCATGTATATGCTCGCCGCGAGATTCCTCGTGGTACTTCTGCTGGTCAGAAGCTGCTGGTCCGATTGCTATATGCACAACCCAAGAGGCAGCAACAACCGCCTCAACGAACGATCGGCCAACAGGAAAAATGGCAACCGCGTATTTGATTCTCAGGTGAGAAATCAAGTGCAAATCTGTGAATTGGTCATGATGAGTCAAATGCAAATCTCATGCGAAATTCTGCTGCTGGTCTGGGTGGCCCGGGGTGGTCACATAGCTTTGCGGGCTCGGAGTAGACCAGGTACACAGTCAGTCAGGTAGTGCCAGTAGGAGGCAGCAATGTCATGTGAAGTGATAATCTTATACTAGTACGTGACAAAGAGGGTCTCCCTAAAGATCACTAACTTTATGCTCTGGAAGTAGAGGAGATTACAAGTTATATACTGGCTTTTGCACTTACCCACACGAACGTTGCATTCCACCATGGTACATGTACATGCCGCATTTGCAGTGATGCAGGCTGGGGGAGGGGGCAATAAGTAGATGATAAAGGCGCTTGTCGGAAATGGCATATTCTTCACAAGTACATTTCTGCCTTTTGTGTGTCTACAGAACAACAACCGAGGAGGCTACAACGTAGGAGACCCTGGTACAACACCCTTTCAGACTGAGATTGGGCAGTATAATATGGTAAGTGCACCCGATCCTGCCACCGTCTGTGTGCATGAACTGCCACGGTGTACCAACAACAAGTACTGCTCATGTTCACTGGTCCGAATGTCAAATGACTACTGAAGTACATGACTTGATTGTGCAAACAAACAAGGCCGGTCTACATATAGGCAGCTCGAGGTGGAGTGCTCAATACATGCACGGCTTGATTGTATTCGTTTTGTTGTTGTTGTTTGCCACTGTCGGGTGCAGAAATACTTCCAGAGCGGTACACTGGGCAGCTCTGAGTTGGAAGTCGAGTGGACAAACCAGCATGGCTGTGGTGGTAACGAGGACAGTGATCCACACAAGCTCAACTGCAACATGGTGCTGCAGTATATGTGTCAGGTAGGTGGTCACTAAATACCCGTACTCCCCGTAGTCACCATTTTACACGTGTATATATATATGTATACACATATACACATATCACGGTATAATGTATGTATATTGATTTTTGCAATGTCTCCATATAATGTGGCTAAGTCAACTGTTCTCCTATGCTTAGGTGTGGTATGTAGCTCAAACCTGGAGACCAGCAATACAGTACTCTCCACAGATCGATCATACATACGTGCATTTTGCATTCTACATTGTATTGTGGTCTTGCAGGATCACGATGACTCAATCGACAACACCAATGACTTCCCTCTGCCCTACCTCCGCAATGGAGACAACACCAACACCCAGCAATACAACGCTCGTGCAACCGGCACCAAGAACGAAACACAGTCGCAGATGAACAACCGCATGACTAACGCTGTCGAACAGGACCGTGTGATCCACGAGAGCTGGATGAACTACGACCGATGCTACCAACGCGAACGCAATCGCAGTAAGTGCAATGAAACCAGTAGCATCAGCATTAGCAAGGTTCTGCTCCCATGACAGGAATGCAACACCCCAGCTTGAGTACTTGCATACTTGACCTTCACGTATCGCAGAGAAAATCTTCTACTCTACAGAGCCGTGTATGTCGTGTGTTCATGCAAACAAATCACGCGGAATGCATACTTGTATTTTATTTTCTCCTCCGAATGCGGCCGTTTTCTGAAGGTCCGCTGGCAAATTCACTCGATGAGTGCCAGATCTGAACGCATCTCCTTTGTGTGTGCCACCACGTAGGAATCATCTCCGCATAGAAACCTGAGCCCCCAAACACTCGACGCCTGCCTCTAATCTAGACACATGTTCTTTCTTTGTGTGATTTCTCTACATGAAGCAGAGCGTTGAACATCTCTATCGAATGTATCTGCATATCTTCTTACATACTCTATACTTGTTTTTCGATTTTGACAGCATGTTACAAGGCGAGGACGCGTAGTGCTGTCAAAATCGAAAAACATGTTAAACTACCAAGCAAGGCTTCTGTATATATACCATACTCTATACTTCTGTTGTTGTTCTTTGTGCCATTTGGCTTATGTCGAAATGGCCTGGGCTATAGGTTTGTTGACTCTGTGTGTGTGTGTGTGTGCGTGCGTGCGTGTGTGTATCTTTCTGGTACTCAGACCTCTTCACGGCTGACCAGCAACTGCGCAACGGTCGCTTTGGCTACAGCTCTGCTATCTACACGCGCCAGAACCCCCAGGGCAATCGCCGTGGCTACGAGTGCCCAGAGGAGCGCGACTACTATCCCTACTGGCATCCAACACCATGGATTGACATTGCTGTACTGACCGACAATGTCAGCCATTGTGAAACCTACTACAAGGCACACAGCCAGAACGCTGAGCTCAAGTACCAGTGCTACGACAACTACAACCAACAGGACATGAAGCACTATTCTCGCTGGAACAACAGGGCCGACTGCCTGAAGAACAGTGGAAACTGGCTGTACAACCGCACCGTTCTGGAGACCCTCAGCGCCAGCACATTGACTGCATGCCGCACACAGAACACGGTAAGGCGCCGGAATGAGATCAGTGACCCTTTTCTATACATATGCCATTGCTGACTCATGTACCGTGTGTGCATCATGGTGATAATCAGAGTGAACTTAGACCAAAGGATCTACCAGATCAAGTTGTTAGTACTAGTTTCTTACCATCATGCTTGGGGAATCTAGTACCAGCTAATACGTATACAGTCAGACCTCACTTAACCGCACACATCCGTTTTCCACAAAAATACCCGGATAGGTGAGGGAACTGGATAACCGAACACAGGTTAAGTTGGATGCACCACGTATGCTGTAAATCTGTAATCAGCTATTTTGTTCCGGATGGCGAGGGATCTGGATAAAAGAGGACCGGATAAGCGAGGTCTGACTGTACAAGAAGCTTTTTTCTTAGCGTGAAGGAGAGGAAAGTGTGGAGCAGAGTGATGTGTGCATAATCTGCATACGTCTATCAGAATCCACCAATAACTGAACACATCGTGTGCTTCTTGTTTCTGTCTCATAGACCGGCAACGTCTTCTGGGGCAAGGTCTTTGAGGCCGATCCAGATGTGTGCTACGTTCTGCCTGCTCCAGTCGACTGCCAGGCTGCCGATTGGTCCCGTGTCAATCATCTTGGAAACGGACGCGACGGACAGCCTCTTTCGTACAAGTGGCAGCTGCCACGCTTCCCGTCTGGCAAGGAGAAGCGATGTGTTTTGAGAGTCAGGTATGTGTGGGCTGCTTTGCATGTGTGGGTGTGTGCGTGCATGTGTGTGTCTGCCTGTGGGTGCGTACATGCATGCATGCATGTGCGCGCGCGCACGCGTGTGTGTGTGCCATGTAGTGGATTTGTGCATGGAACAGCACCATGTTACATCACCACCAACTCGTCACACGTCATGGTTTATAGCTGAAAATTCTAAAATCGATATCTTCTCTCTTTGTGTTGCATGTGTTCTTTGCCTGCCTGTAGGTACAACATCAGCACAGATGACTATGATCCATGGACCACCACCTCCAAGCACAACCGAAATGCGTAAGTGCACCGTGACTAGACTAGTGCATGTCCCGTGTGCCCAATCTGTGCAAGCCTCCTGTATTTCCAATATTATCATACCAACAAGGCACCTGGAATTGTTGTCTTGCCAACAATGCACTTTGAACGTTGTCACACCGATGCGGAGAACCAGTGTTGGTGTTGTAACTTGTAACGTACCAGATACCAAACTCTCCTCTGTGATGACACGCCGGTCATAGGCTATCTTGCGTGTGCTTGGGGTGACTGATTGACATGCAGACCAGTATTCTACTTGTGCTTATGCCATTCTTCTTGTTTGTTGCTTACTTTCTCGTCGTTGAATTATGGCATGTTCATTTTCTATTCCGTGTCCTGCTTGTTGCAGTGCTCTGGGTCGTCGCTCACCCGTCGAGCAAAACCCCAACATCAACATTGGTAGCAACACCAACCAGGCCCTTCGTCTCGCCATCAACACTGCCCAGTTCGGCCGCACCTTCCAGGATCGGTCCCACGTCATCCGCCTGGTTCCCAGGACTGGGCTCGGTCAACCCACGGCCGATGCCATTAATATCAAGAACTTGAACGTCCGCGGCAAGCGTGGAAACATTGTGCAGACATTCCCGTCAGTCGAGTATGACTTTGTGCCAACCCGCATGGTCATCAACGCCACCGACTACGTTCACATTCAGTGGACAGGTAAGCTTGGTCACGGGGGAAAAGCAAACTAACTCTGTAGCGACTAGTACAAGTAACACACGAGTCTGCTCTACCTTCTTGGCATTGGGCTTTCTCTTGAAGCATTCCCAGTATAGTGAGCTGCAGAGCAGTTATCGGCTATACTGTTGCAATCTTGCCTTTTCTCTGCACGTACATGTGTACAAGTAGTATGAATTCTTGTGATGTGTTTGCCGTTTGGCATTTTTAGTGCTGATCCCTTTAAAAGTACATGGAGTTTTTTCTAAACCCCTTTAGAAAAAACTTACACAGTACAAGTAGTACACACGTACCGTATTATCTCTATTATAAGCACAGTCTCCAATAATAGCACGTCTCCAATAATAGAACACCTTGGGGCGGCATTCAAAAAATAAAGTGCTCAATCTCCATTATAAGCACACTGTGTGAATTCATTATCTGTGCCGGCGAAAAAACCCTGAAATGTGTGTGTCTGACATGAATTTGGCATGGCAACATGCCTCTGAAATGAGGTTGAAATAATAATGGAACAGTCTCCAATAAAGGAACGTCTCCATTAATAGCACGGGGCGGAGGTACATTGAAAAAATAAAGGACCGTGCTTATATTAGAGATAATACGGTACTATGCAATCCATATTTGGCCACTTTCAGCATTACATGCACTCCTATTCTTGTATGGCTCTGGGCTACTAGTGATCTGACTGAGCCAACTACTTGTAAGTACTTATCTAGATCTGTCCTGGCTGCATGTCTCTTTGTTCTCCTGCAGGTTCCAACACACACAACAACGGTAACCCTGCTGGTGATGGACAGGCTGGTGATGCTGGAGAGGGTACAGGAGGTAAGCAATGCTACCGCCTTGTGGGAATTATGAGTCTTTGTGATATTAAATCCTGGCAAGTTTCTGGTGCTGCCAGCTCGCTCTCTCCCTCTCTTCCCCTCCTCTTCCTCCTCCCCCCCCCCCCCCACCCATACATGCGCACACGCACATACACGCGTACGCACACACACACACACACACACACACGTGCACACACTTGATGTTACTGATCTAGTGTGCACCATGTAGTCTATGGCAGGAGAAGTGTGTCCTGTCAGGCTGTGTTGCCTTGCGTACCATACTACATGTATGCGCGGCGCCGCTATTGTTTTAGAATGGCTACTGTTAGAACAAATGACTTGATCTTGGGCTACTGTTAGAACAAATGACTTGATCTTGTCTAACTGTAAGTGCATCTGCCTTGCTCTTTTGCTGTCCTCCAAAGGTACTGACCGCCACAACATGGTCGAAATCTCCTCTTCAGATGTCAACTACCCTTTGCCGTTTGAGTCCTCGGGTATGTTCAAGAACGCTACCATCTTCTGGAGAAGCTTTGCCACCGACAAGGGTGCAACATACACCAAGCAAGACCTGGCTGTTGCCATGGCCTCTTCCGGCTACTTCGGTTGCTTCGAGGGCTGCGCCAAGGCTGCCAAGACTGCCACCACAGCACTGAACAACTTGCTGAACAACGCGCCAGCATCATTCGAGGGTGCAGTCCTGTCATTCCCCGGCAGCAGCGAGAGAGACACGATCTACAACTACATCTGCTCGCGCAACAACAACTTCACAAACCGAAGCCAGAAGGGCAAGATTACTGTGAAGCGTACAGCTTCTCAGTAAATAATATTCTCTCTTTTCTCTGCTGAAACCTCTTCTACTCTAATTTGCCTTTTCCTGGTCTATTTTGTGTGTGTGTGTGTGTGGGTCTGCAGCTTTGCGATTTTGTGAGGTGACTGAACTATCTTGGTTTCCTCATGGCAGTGCTCCTCAGCAGCCAATCATGAGATCATTCAATCACCGTTGCATTCACTAATGGGCAGGGTCGGTCAACTCTCCACTTCTTATTCTTAGCTCCTGCTGGCCAGGGCTACGTTCTTTTTCTTTCCTTTTTACACTGTCGCCATAGTCGGACAAACAAGATCGTTTGCTCTTAGGCTATTTTTTATTTTTGCTATCTTGAGAATTTGTGCTGGCCCACGCATCAATACCAACTCACACAGTGGAATGTACGGTGATGGTCTCACTCACGTGCAGGCTCATGCATACTTCATAGCTCATACCTCTGCTCTTATCAATAAAGTATTGAAGAAAGACAGAGACCTGTAGACCCATTCAAGTACAGTCAGTCCTCGCTTATCCGGATATTTTTGTGGAATTAAGCGAGGTCTGACTGTAATCTATCTGTCTGACTGTACCATATTTCCACCTGGAAGCGCCACAATCCCGACCAACTTTTTGAACGTCAAGTAGAGTCACCGAATGGCAACTAAGATCTATCTGCAATATGGGAAAGAGGTTGGCTTATACGTGTACTACGATGGTCAAATCAGTGAATGCTGATACACATGTACAGGGTAGATCACGGTCTGTATTTCATGACAGAAAAATCTGGGTGCGGCTTATACTCCGGAAAACACGGTACCAAGAACTATCCCCACAACCAACTCAACTTCAATTGCTCCTGACCAACCAGTGTAGTACTGGGTGGAAAACACATAGGCAAAGCCAGTTTAGTCTGCAGTACACTCAAACGCCTCTTTTTGGGAGGGTTGAGCTTTTTTCGTACATGTATGCGCAAGTTTATCAATGGATTCTTTCTTTAACCTGAACATGTGCATTACGTGCCAAATAAACTTCTTCAAAAAATGATAATTAGTGGGCATCTTTGGGGGAAGAGGGCGAAGAAACTCTGCAACATTGACCTCGGCAAGCCACGAACACTACCCGATACCCGATAGATGGTGACAGTGTTCACACCAACGATGCCGGGCCGATAAAGCCGATGCCTTTGGCAAATTCTTCGCCACCCAGTGTTCAGGCTCAGCGACCAGAGAGTTCCTTGGCGTATCACACCCAGATACCAACACCAATACCAATGACTCCTTTGATTTCGGACTGGTGTCCCCAGCGGAAGTGTATATGGCAGCGAGAGACTTATCTACCCGTGCAAAGCCACAGCAGACCGTTACATAACAAACTCAGTCATTTCTCAATGCGCAGACCTACTCTGCGACTCCTTAGCAACATTGTACAACATAGTTTAGATGAAGGGCACTTTTCCGTCTGCCTGGAAATCAGCAACAGTTATTCCTGTGTTCAAGAACAAAGGCAGCCCCGCAGAGCCCACGAACTACAGGCCTATTTCGCTCTTACCCTGCCTGGCCAAACTGCACACCGTCACCTGCGGTGTACCGCGAGGATCCCACCTGTCCCCGCTCCTTTTCATCATCTGCATCAATGACCTCCCTAGCCTTATGAAGTCTGCCACACCCTTCGTCTACGCCGATGATGTTACTTTGCTATGTCCCAACACAGCAGCCAGCCAGGGTACTAGTACTACAGTCCGTATCGCCTATTAGCGTTGGTGTTTGATTATGAGCATTTTATCATAATAATTATCACTATGACCGATACTGCATGCAATGTATGCGAGTGGGGGTGTCAAACGACTCAGGGCACCATGCACATACGCACTGCATAGCTGGCTACAGCTCATGTCGCACAAACAGCATTTCCTCACGATGGAGGCATATTTTGGCAACTTGTGCAAGCAGAACTCACTAAACAACACTGGACAAGTTAGTTCTTCACGCAGAACCTGTAACACTCTGTTCTCCTCTGACACCACTTGATTTTACATCAATCACTATAATCGATGCAAAAATAATGTAATAAAGGTCTTTTGAAATAAGAATTTGATCACTATAGGCGATATATTACTATAGACGATTATTACTATACGCGATAATTGTGTATACTGTACTTAGTTATGGCAAATGAAAATGAATTTGATAAATTGATCACTATCTCCGGTATATTACTATAGCCGCCAACCTTATAGGCGATACGGACTGTACTAGTACTAGGCAACTACTGATGCAGTCAGATGTTGATGCGTGTCAAAGCTGGGCCGGTGGTGAGTTTTCAGCGGCCAAGACATCAGTCCTTTCCACCAGAACGGTCTGAACCGGTCCTACATACTCCCTAGACGGCGCACCATTGCAGGTTGTGTCCACCATTAAACATCTGGGCGTCCTGTTTGACTGAAGGCTATCATTTCAGAATCATTTCGAATCTGTGCTCTCGAAGCCACGGTTCCGACAACGTGTGCATCTGCTATGTTATAATATTATGTCAAATCGTCTAACAACAAAAGTACTATGAATAGGATGAAGGCCGCAGACATCACGCAACTACGTTACTTGTTTGACATGTATTTACTGTGTATTTTATAACAAAAATATTATTGAAAACCCATAATCGATTTTTCTTGTTCCTATCATCAGTGGGAAAAATACGGAACTAAGGATACAACCAAAGAAACTGAAGTTAAGTACTGTAAATAGAAAGGTGTTAGAAATAACAACAAGATACAAGTGCAATAAAACCACTAGAGGAAACGCAAAAGGTAACAAGATTACGTAACCAAAGGCGAGAAGGCGCTAAACGAAGTGTCAACCTACGAATACAACTTCAGTGCAACCACGTGCTCCTTCTGCTTACACAAAACAGGCGTATGAATACGTATACAAACTGCCTCAAGGACTTTCAACTGTTGGACATAATGCGCACGACACAGTACAGAAAAATGAGAGTCATCATACACACTAAGACAGTCAGGACGAGATAACAAGTGTAGATACACAGCTGACTTCTTACGAGCAACACTTTCATCCGCCTCATCTCGCTCCTTCCCACCCGACTCCTCCTCGTCCATCTCATCATCCTCTTCCTCGTTCCGCTCGTCATCCTCACGATCATCATCACTACCATCATCTGCCTCGTCCTCTGTCTCCTCACCAACCGTTTCGTCATCCAATTGCTCTTCCATCCTCTGATCACCTGTCTCATCCTCCGTTTCTGTACAGACCACTTGTCTCCCATTTGCTAGCTGCTCTTCCCGTGAGCGGAGTTGTTCCCCCAGATCCGCCGTATCAAACAGCATGTACCACTGCATATTCTGCCGGATGCAGCTAAATCCAAGCGGCCGAAGCGTGGCCGACCGCGCAAGAACCCACCCCCTGTGCCAGTGGTACAGACTGAGCCAACACAAAATGCGGTACCGTGTGAGAGGGCTAGGCTGCCCAAGTTACCAACTCCAGCAGCACCACCGTTGCCCTTGTATCGGCGGCAATTAGGCATATGCGGATAATGCCGGCAGAAAAATTGGCAGAATTCGGTACTTTTTCTGGTAAGTTTCATGCATGTTTGGTACATGTATGTGGATAAAGAAATGGAGCAGAATTCGAGGAATTGCCCGCCATAAGGCTTGTATGGTTCTGCCATTTTCACTGCTTTTCGAGCAGAATCTGCCACCTTTTCGAGCATTATCCGCACACCCCTAGCGGCAATTCATGTGTTTGGTTACGCTGCATAAGTTTATCTTCCACCACCCTAGTTACCTCTCACAATTTAGTTTCACTGTTTCTAATTCTGTTTCTGTTTCTAAAAGTGCTCGGTGGCCTAACAAAATCATTTTACCTAAATACAAATCGTTATCAAAGTCTATGTTCCTATTTAGAATTTCTGTACTTTGGAACTGTCTACCACCGAAGATGACCGCTGCAGACTCCCTGCAGGAATTTTAAAGAAGAGTTTACGTCTATATATACACACGAGTATGCCCATAGGACCACTGGCATTCCTACACCTCAGCAGTAAGTGCACATCACACTTTCCTTTGAAGTGTTATTGTCTCATTCCATATGTCTGGCTAATTTATTCTATTCCCCACCCCCTGTTATGCTACCTATTCAATATCGCACAGGTGGAGAACCCCTCGATAAGCTTTGGGCTACAGACTCCCTGTGAGGCTATGCCACCCGTCAATGAGCAACTACCCTCGTCCATCATCTCTTTCTTGTTTTATATTTATTTCTCTTCTCATCTCTTTCTTGTTTTATTTTATTTCTCTTCTCATCTCTTTCTTGTTTTATTCTCTTCTCATCTCTTTCTTGTTTATTTTATTTATTTCTCTCTCTCTCTCTCTCTCTCTCTCTCTCTCTCTCTCTCTCTCTCTCTCTCTCTCTCTCTCTCTCTCTCTCCTCTCTCTCTCTCTCTCTCTCTCTCTCTCTCTCCTCTCTCTCTCTCTCTCTCTCTCTCTCTCTCTCTCTCTCTCTCTCTCTCTCTCTTTCTCTCTCTCTCTCTCTCTCTCTCTCTCTCTCTCTCTCTCTCTCTCTCTCTCTCTCTCTCTCTCCCTCCCTCTCCCTCTCTCTCTCTCTCTCTCTCTCTCTCTCTCTCTCTCTCTCTCTCTCTCTCTCTCTCTCTCTCTCTCTCCTCTCTCTCTCTCCCTCTCCCCCCCCCTCTCTCTCCCTCTCTCTCTCTCCTCTCTCTCTCTCTCTCTCTCTCTCTCTCTCTCTCTCTCTCTCTCTCTCTCTCTCTCTCTCTCTCTCTCTCTCTCTCTCTCTCTCTCTCCTCTCTCTCTCTCTCTCTCTCTCTCTCTCTCTCTCTCTCTCTCTCTCCCTCTCTCTCTCCCTCCCCTCTCCCCCCTCTCTCTCTCTCTCTCTCTCTCTCTCTCTCTCTCTCTCTCTCTCTCTCTCTCTCTCTCTCTCTCTCTCTCTCTCTCTCTCTCTCTCTCTCTCTCTCTCTCTCTCTTTCTCACTTGATCTCCCTCCCTCCCTAGCTGCATTCCTAACGATGCCTGGTCGTAGGCTATGATTCCGAGACCTCCGGTCGGATGAGCCTCGCCAACCACATCGGCACATCGCCCCTACTCCCCTTTGTCTTGTTGTCCAGCGTCATTTCAGTTGTCCTCTTCCCCTGATTATTAGTAGGGCTGTGTTTTTTAGTAAAAAAAAAAAAAAAAAAAAAAAAATAAGCTACCTATACCTGCCTCTGGGTCATCCCTCAAATAAAGATAATAATCAGGGAGTAGTACAATAATATTGTACTACTCCCTGATAATAATACTAATAGATCTACATGTGCATCTAGCTACAATAGTACAAGCCTCACCAGCACAGGCTTGCTTTGCAGCCCCTACTCTCCCTGCTGTTTTTGTCATTGTATACTCTGTTGTCTTCTCCCCTTCTGACGAGTAGGTTGTGTACTTAGTAAAAAAAAAAAAAAAAAAAAAAAAACCCGGGAATATCGTGGACAGCTACACAGACGTTACGTGTTCTGCAGATCAGAGTCGCACGTGTGGTCAGCAGACTTCGTACAATGATGTTTGTTGAACTGTGACTATTACCGGTATAGACTATAGACTATAGACTATAGAGATCGACTATACTCAATCTGCGGACAGAACTGTTTCGTCCTTTGTGGACTCATCAGCGAGATCGACTATACTCTATAGATCGACATTTTTGAGGGGGTGATTTGGTACCTAAAGCCCCCCCCCCCCCCCTGCCGACCTACCAATGACTGTATACAAAGTTGTTTACCCCATGAAGACGATAAACACTTTTACAACCGTGTGTCCTTTTGACCTTTCCGCTACAATTTACAAGCGTGCGTGGTTATGATTCGCGCCAGGGCCTGTCGGGCACTGACAACCATGAATAGGAGAGCCTTTCCTCTGCTGGAAGAGGTATGACAGTATGACAAACATCGACAGGCAGTACGAGTATGATAAGGGTACCTACCTACACATGATACCAATATTATAATATTCTCATTGTGCAGCTCAGGGCTCCCCACTAACCGGTTAACCCCAGTATCAGATTATGTTGGGCGATAATCATGGAGCAGGCAACCTCACACTCACAGTCACATGCACAATAATTATTATCTACGGTGCCACACAAAACCTAGCGCTGGTCTACCTACCCGGAATGATGGTCCTTGTCTGTACTGCTATGTGTCCGACATAGTCATTCGTTGGACCATAATTATCATGTGAACACACAGAGACTTTCCGATTGTTGCAGTCAAAGCGCAAAGTGAGTCAATGAGTGACCTCAATGTTCGACAAATCGAGTGAAGGTCTTCTGTCGAGCTGTGCATGGCTGTAGATTCTGCTTCAACTGCGTGCGGTCGCCTACAATCATAATCGGTAGGACGCCTCGCCAGCTTCCCCTAGAATCGAAGGTCTGAGTTCTGAAAGGAATAAGTACAGCATTTCATTCAATCTTCTCGCTTTGGATCTTCAGAGTGTAGCTTGCTGGTGCATGTACATGTCGGAGAATAGCGAGGACATACATGTAATTCCTTCTATTCGGTTTGGCCATGGGTATTCCATCTTCCGCTCTCCAACGGCAACCAAACCCAGTCAACCTGGAGTCACAACCACACGTGGTTGAGAGAGCGCAGAAATTGCTCGGCGAGTTAGCAAAGACAGTTGGAATTCAAATCAGTGGTGGCCTGGGCAGTGATTGCTCCATTCCTCTGAACGAAGTGTTTGTCAATCTGACCCTGATCTCGACGGAGGACTTGAAGAAAGATTTCGATGCCCAGCTTTCTTCGTCAACGGGCGCTGAGAGGCGAAGACAGGTGGAGCGATTCTCCTCTCGTGTGGACCATGATGCCCGTAGCAGCACTGGAAGCAGTGGTGCGGAGGGAGCAAGCGACGCGGGGAGGGCTGTATCGCTGGAGAGTTTGTTTACAGAAGCGGTGAGTGAGAGAGAAACCACTGACGGATACATCGACCTTACAATCGCCCCCAGCGCAACACCATCAGGCGGTGGTGTGGGCATGACTCGCGGCTGCAGTGAGGTCAGGAATGTACTGGCGTATGGAGCTGCAGGCAGTGGCAAGACCACCGTATTTCTGCTCATGGTCGTCTATCTCTGGTCACACGGGAGACTGTGGAACGACGTGTTTGACTTTATCCTTGGACTAGAGCTTCGCGAAAACGAGGTGAGAACGGCCCAAAGCCTTGGTGACCTGCTGGCAATGCAGTTTACTAGTCTTGGAATGTCAGAGCTAGAAGTAGCGGAGTCGCTGGACTACTTTCAGCGAACACCCAACCGCCTGTGCATTGTATTGGATGGCCTAGATGAGTGTGAGTTCGATAGCTGTAGTAAGTTCATGAGGGACCTGTTGCTGCGGAAGGCCATGGTGGGAGTGCATGTCATCGTCACGTCTCGTCCATGCACGGATGCGTATCAACTCTCGCAGTGCGGACAGTATCACCTTCAGCTTGAGGTTCAAGGATTCTCCCCAAGAGACTTGAAAACGTACGTGTGTAAGGTGCTGGGCCAAGAGCGTGGTCAAGCTCTATTGGCACATTTGGAGAGCAAGCCAGACATTGCATCGCTGATGTCCACACCGATGTTTGCAGCCCTGGCGTGCGAACTGAGCAAGAGTCGACACAGCAAAGTCTGGACATGCAGCACGTGTCTCTACGAGGCCATGCTATTGCGTATCGTGGAGCGTGCTGGCGGTGCAGCGTGCGGATCACTATCTGATGCGCAGACCAAGGCAGTGCAGCACCTGTGTGAGCTGGGACGCTTTGCATTCTGCATGCTCATTCTCCGTCAAGTGGTATTCAGCAGCTCCGACCTCACCAGTTCACAGCTGAGCGCCGGAGCAGTGGGTTTGGGCATGTTACAAACCTTCCAAGGTGCATTGTCAACTGATGCTCGCCAATACCGCTTTCGACACCTATCCCTACAGGAGTTCCTGGCAGCATGGTACGTGAGGAAGTGTGTCACGGTGCACGACAGGCAAGAGTGCATTGCGCTGGTTCAGCGGCTCCCCAAGTACGATGGCCACATGGCGATGTTCTGGAGCTTCCTGATTGCTTTGTGCCCGTCAGACATGTCCTCCGGCCTGCTGGAGGCAATATGGTGCGTTGTCTGTCAGAAGCCAGCCAGGCTGTTGGCGCGACAGTCATCGACTATCCATGGAGATGTTGTTGCTCTGGCAGAGGAAACACTGGGAAACAGCAGCATTCTGAGCAATGAATCCGACATGACAAACGTCAGCGACCGCTTGTGTGAAGTGATGGAATTCAGCGATATGGTCCGATTGGCCGATATTCTCCTAGCACCAAAGACGATGGGCAGAGGCAGAGGGGAGAACCGTGTGCGCCGCCAAATGTCCGCCGGTCGAGAGTTCACTGACCACCTGTTCCTGCGGACTCTACTGCTGGATTGGATGGCCACAACCCAGATTGCAACCGGTGCAGTGCTCTATGAACTGATGAAAGAAGCTAACCCAGAGCTGGCAGAGCGGTGCAAACCTGTCCTGCAACCTGGTGTCGCGCTCATGAGCACAGCATCTCCCAGTGCAGCTGATGGCGAGATGGCCACACTGGCTTATACCACCAAGCACCAACGGGGCGAGAGGGAAGACACGGTGCTGCGTCGGCGCATGTTCATCCACCTGGTTGCGGCGTACAAAGAACACTCCGTGTACCACGGCGTGTCATGCAATGGCCACTGCTCATTCTTGCACACCGTGCTGGCCTCGGAGCTGGCATTGGACTGGGTACCTCTTTCTGCACACGAGTGTATGGCGATTGGCGCTGTGCTACGCAATCACAGATGTATCAAGCTGGAAGAAGTGCATCTCTGGCAGTGCTCGATTGGAGATTTGGCGCTTCAAACCTTGTCTTCCGGTCTGATGAAGTGCGTCCATGTTCGCATTCTCGATCTTGCTTCCAATGGCATACGTGATGGTGCCCTGCTGTCATCAGTCATCATGGCCATGTCGGGAAGCTTAGAGGACGTGGATGTCACCAGTAATCCTATAGGCTGTGACGGTTTCACCGTGCTCTGCAAAGCCTTGTCTCAATGTACGAATCTGCAAGTAGTGACGGCAGGAAACATGTACCTTGCTGGATCTGCATCACTGAAGGCAGTGAGCGAGCTACTGGAAGGATGCAAGATGCTGTCAAGGCTGTCGATTTGGGACAACATGCTGCAGCAATCTGACGCGGGTGAGCAGCGATTTGTCCAAGAAGTAAAGTGCCACACTATGCTGCACCGGCTGTATGCGAATGGCTGTGATTTCAGCGAGGCTCTACAAGCACAACTTCGTGAAGTACAGCTGGACTCCCGGCATAGTCTCAAAGAGTTGCATGCACTGCCTAACTAGCAGTACAGCACGAGAGGACATAATGACATTGTGCGGCTACCCCGTTGAACCACTGCGATCCTGTTGAGGAGTCACAGTCTTCCCTTCAGTGTCAGTCCAGGTATGGCTGTCATGATTCATGATTGTTTCAAATTTGAAGTCGCCTGAGGCTACACACGACTACCAACATTCGATCTGTTCTAAGCCATGTGCTCTGCTTCTCTAATATAATGTACCCAGAAGATTATCACGATGAACAGCTTTTACTATTTTTATATTATTTTGAATATTAGGCGAGACCAAAAAAAAAATAGAGATTCCCGGGCCCTCCCGCACCAAAATCGAGCCAAAGCCAAATTTTTTTTTAACAGTTCATACATGACTCTACATGTACAGTACTGATCGTGTGAGTAGATCCGTGACGTGGAGTCACACAAACCCGAGCTTGTACGACTCCCTGATGAACAGATCAGGGACATCGTTGGCCGAAATAATTATAGAAAAACTGAACGGGGAAAACTGCGTACCTGTTGTCTGTAAAAAAATTGAATAAAAATTACCGGAAAATGCGGTAAAAAAAGTTCAACATGGTATGCACACATAATATAGTCATGTACATACATGGGAAAAAATAAAAAATAAAATTCGCCTGCCCGCACCAATTTCACATGGGTCCTGCCCGGGAGGCTCGATTTTATTTTGGTCTCGCCTTATGGTCAACCCAAAGCAATGGTGCCTGCACTAATCAAGTAGTGGCTTCGACCCGAACATAGAACGAAGGGCTCATCCTTCATCTTGCTTATTGTTATATCCTGTTGCTGCTATTGTCATTGCTGCTTCCATTTGTTCTGCTGCTAGTTCCTGCCATCACAAAGACTCACCAGCACATAATATGCTTCAGATTGGCCGAGACTTGAACTGAGAGTGCATGTATCTGTAGATATATCAGCCATACCTCACTCCGGACGTCTGTTCGACCGAGGCTAGTAAAGTTACTCTGCTTAGGACAGGCATTGACTTTGCAATCTCCAAAAAAACAGCCCGGGATGATCCGATGATCCCGGTTCCTGTGCCGAGCGCTTATTTACGGTTACCAAATGGACGCTTTTGCAATATGCATTTACGTCATGTGTACGTGTGTGTACGTGTGTGTGTGGGGGTACCTGTGGCTTCCTAGCTGTATTCATAAGGCCCAGTAGAGCCAGCCCTGTCCGGTGTGCTGGCGTTTGGCCAGCCAGTCTGGGCTTCATTAGTCTCACCAAGAGTATAATATTATTACTCTATATACATGTATACTGTTGGTCTCACCAGGCATGGAACATGACTTGTGATCAACTAACTTCAGAATGCCTATTAAAAGGGGTCGTCGCAAAAGTCTTTTGTCGTCCCTGAATTGGCTGAAACGAACATGATTCGTTGGGGGGGGGGGGGGGGGGGGGGGGGGTGCGAGCCAAAATCGCAAGTCGACCAACACTGTACATATGACATGTACAATTGTACATGCATGCAATTTTCGTCATCCAGCATAGCAAGCTGTGTTCGTTTCAGAGGGAGGGGAGGGGTTCGAGTACGAAATGAACGATGTTCGTTCAGGGACGACAGAAAACTTTTGGGACGACCCCTAATGGCAATGCCACGACCTCCCCTCCCCCCCCCCCCCCCCCCGGCCATTTGATCAGAGCAATGCATTATGCTGCCCCCCCCCCCCCCGCAAACTGATTCCCCTAGTATAGGGCTTGAAAGTGCTACGTCACAGCATAGCAACAATTTCAAAAATTCAAAAACTGGATCCACTTGGATCCAGTTTTTGTATGGATCCAAGAACATTTCAAGCGGTCTTACCCACAGCATGGTGATGTAGCCAGTGAAACTGACTGATTTGGCTAGTGGGGGCGGGGTTACAACTGGTGGCGAAATAAAAGTCACACCTGCATGCGACATGAGTGGGTTGCTATTATGCACCCACATACTTATCTCTTAATTTGCTAAATCCTATATATAGGATTTTGGTCATATTTTTCAACTCAAAATGGGTGTGGCATGAGAATAGCAAAAAGTATGTGACCAATTTTTCCTTGCTAGGTCTTAGTAGATATCGAGAGTTGAATAAGATAATTTTTTCAAACACTAACATCTCAGGCTCATTTCCTTGCCCAATATTATTAAGGTGGGACACCACCATTCGCGGCCCATATCAGACCGCATGCAATTGAAATAGGCATATCATGAAAACGGATTGGCAGATTGCCTTCAAATTTTCTATGTTCAATCACTATATACTGCTCCACAATGTAGGCACCAAAAAGAGAATTTACAGTTCATCCCAGTAATGATTGATGGGCTACACAAATTCTTTACGGGTGCGCACAAACAGCAATTTTTTTGGACAACTTTGCAGCAAGATGTATCAACACAGACAGTTCCAAAATGCAGCAAAACCCAGTCCATATGCCTATGCAGGGAATGAACTACAATGAACTCTATCTGACAGGTATTACTACCCCAAATGCAGAGACAAAACAGGACGAGCCGCAAAACGCGTAAAATAGAAGGCACTGTGGGAGCTCAAAATCCAATGTAAAAGGTCCTATGATCACCATTGTAGTTCAATCCCTGCGCAACAAGTCACTGATTCCAAAAATGTATGGGTTGATAGGTCTAAAATAAACACACTAGCCGCAATCATGTCCAAGAAGGCAGAAAAAGGCCAAAAAGCACAAACATTTAGGTGTCCTTTTCATAGATTCTAAGACTATTGTTCCAACTAAAACCCACCAGCCTCGTATGTGACACCCTCAGCTTCCACAATCTGCTCCTCAATTCCCTTCCTGCACCTCCTCCTTTGTTTCCTTCGCTGTTTTTCCTCCTGCTTCATCTTCTTCTCAGCCTTGGCCACTCTAATACTATCCAACATGAGCTGGCGTTCTGCAAAAACGCCAGGTGCGGTTGCAGAGAGGGATATGGCCCGACTTCCACTTCTCATACTCGTCAGCTGTGACTTCACTATGCGCCTGGCGAGCTTTCCACAAGCTGAAGCCATGGCAGTACTTGGAAGCTAGATGCACATCAGACCTTCCCGACTTGCCAGTCAATTGCCGTAAACGTACCGTGTAGGGAGGAAAACTCGCGCTTCATTCACGTACCATCATAGGTGACAGCAGTTATATGCTTAGGCCTGTCCATTGTCTTGTTCATCTGCTGCTTCGTTCATGTGATTTGCGCAACTGGCCTTGGCGCCTTGCACAATGCTCGCTGGTGCCGCTGGAATGCAGATAGCTGAACAGGTGGGGCAAATTCATGAGGCCGCAAAAAATTTGCCAGCCAACATGGCCAATTCCCAGCGTGTGCGATGCCAGAACACTGCGGCGATTGCACTCATAAAACCGTCCTGACTTCTCCACCACTGGCAGGCTGGTGCCTGCTGAACACTGGCTCTTCATTGCAGCATGTGATTCTGACAGTGGATGCAAGGCCAGAACGTGCAGTTTCAGCAATGGTCAGCTCACCTCCACAGTATTTACACGAGCAAGCAGAGAAAATCAAATTTCGTAAACAATTCAAGTCCAGTGGCGTCTGAATCACAACTTTCAGCGATTGGGCCATGACAGTCTTCAGAGAACGAGGAATCACTAGAGGGAGCAACTGTCTGAGTTCGAGGCCAGCGCACATCCATCAAAGCTCTCCTCCGAATCCGACTCACTATCGCTCAGTTGAATCCATTAATTAAATTATTTTTATTATGATCACTGTATTCTTATTTTTGGAACGCCATCGTACAACTTGCGCTTCGAGGCGGACTCTGGCACTGCTTCAGCTTCATAAACTCCCTCAGCAGCTTCCTGGACAGGTGCTGCGTGCAGTGAGAATCTTCTCTTTGCAGGACGCTTGCACGACCTGCTCTTCTTGTTCCCCATTGTGCATCGCGCTCGAAACTGCAACAGCAAAGAAGTCCTTTGGGAAAGAATTTTTTGCACTTTTTGCACGTGGCACGGGTCACTGCTGCCATGGCAACAAAATTTGGAAGTAAAAGCGCTTCAAAACTCCCAAACTCCACGGCCACAATCTTGACAGCTCGTTTAGTGCATGCACGAGCATCGCGATGTGTTCTTTTTTTTTTTTCAACATAAAGCCTCTTGTACGGGCAAAAGCAACACAATGATGAGAAACCAGGGTATGATAGGAACTGATAATATTAAAAATAGTACACAGGTGTGGAAAATATGTCTCCGGAATGGCGAGAGTCACACTAAAACACAATGGTTTTAGATCCGGCTTTCAACCACTGCCAGCTCCCTGAGCTCGTTAGCTGGACGATGGTATGCCGACCGAGACCCACGGACACACATGACAGCGGACCGGAGCAGCGCGAAAGACAGCCTGCAGCGCACATATGCAACATGGTGTGCATAGGGCATGCTGGAATGCGGCAACACCAGAAGTTGACAACACCAGCGGGCTGAATGTGCCACGATCCACATTGAGGATTCGCTCTCCGTACTGCAGCTTCTTCTGGCGCTCGTGCTGCGCGATGTGTTCAATTTTTTTCAACTTTTTAGTGTACGAACATCGATGTGTACAAATTTTTCAAATATTTTCAAATTTCAAACGGTCATATGACTGCAACAGTTGGTCCGAATCGCTTCAAATTTGGAATACTGACACCTCAGGGCATATGCTTTGATTTCCAATAGCAAAAAGGTGACAAATCGAAAGTTGATTTTTTGACCCCTGGAAGGTGGTGTGTGCCCTATTTTTCGAATCCTATATATAGGATTTGAGATTTTATTGGACCTTGTTTTATCCTTAAAACTGGTAGTTTCATGACGGCATGTGCGATATGTCGTCATGAAACCACCCCGTGCCACACCTGCAATGTTCTTCTGCACATTCACTGCTTCAGTCCTTTCCATGACAGCAGCTGACCAATTATGCTCAAATTTCCAATTGTTGCTGAAAATGGGTATTCATCAGAAATATTATCGCCCTATGAATCTAAAATGTAAACATTCATGCCTCAAACATATTTACAACTTCCATGAAAACCATTATGTCGTTATTATTGGTCGTGATGACCAATAACAACGGCATAAAAGGCACACATTTTCAAATCCTATATATAGGATTTTCGGCCAGATAGCAAAGTCACACCTTAGTGGATCCAAAAATAGAAATCTGATGTCAACTTTATTATTATTATTATTAGACACAATCTCATAGCATGTGACAAGCATAGCTAATGCAGGGACAGAATCCCCTGAGACAAGGGCGTTGAGCCAGCCACGGCAATAGTAAGCTAGGAAAACAAAGCAAATATGAATTAGAGCAGAAAATGAATGGAAAATTACAAAGAAAAACGATTAACGGAAGTGAGCACTATCAAAATTCGTGCATCACCCAGGTATTCGAGAATGTTCTTCGATGATAATTATTGCGTCTAGTTCAGTTGTGATAGTAGATCTTTAAACTGACCAATAGAAGAACAAGTTTTCAGACCGTATGGTAATGATAACCAATGAGAGTAGCCGGAAAACAAAGGGGACTTTAGATACTGGGCTGACTTAACAAGAGGCAGGATGAGCGCGTTACGGGTTGAGCTTGTCGAAAACCAATTGTACTTCATCATGTGTGAAGGGGTTTTATGAAGAAATATTTTATGAACCAGTGTACAGAGATGGTGCTTATGACGAACGGAGAGAGGAGAAGTGTGTGCAAGTCGATAAAGGGCATCCGAAGGAAAACATCGATCCTTGTTGTAAAGAATTTTAAGTATAAATCTATGGTGGACTTCTAATTGGTTCAGAGTTGTGTCAGAAAGGCCACACCAAGCGGTATCGCAATAGTCGAATATAGGGAGAATATAGCACTGATAAAATAATAGTTTACACTGGATGGGCAAATGAGTGCAATGTGGTTGTAGTACCCCTAATGCTGAACTGGTTCGCTTGCATACACAGTTGACATGTGCAGCCCAAGAGAGTTTGCAGTCAAACATCACACCTAGATGTTTGTGCTGAGTAACAACACGGATAGGCATAGTCGAGTCAGGGAAGTATAATGGTTGATCAGGAGGGGATGAAGAAATATACATGGCTTCTGTCTTGTCTAAATTGGGCTGGAGTTTCCACGTTTGCATCCACATGACAGTGCTGTTGATGCGATGCTGCATGGTAAGGAGTAATTGTGCAGGGGAGGAATCAGAACAGATAAGGCCAGTGTCATCCGCATACAAACTAACATCGGGGACAACTGAAGGTAGGTCATTAGCGTAAAGCAAGAATAACAAAGGACCCAGAATGGAACCTTGGGGCACTCCAGACGTTACAGGGAGGGGATCAGACAAGAAATAAGACAAGCGAACAGCCTGAGAACGAGCAGACAGATACGAGGATATCCAACGCAAGGCAGCATCCTCCACCCGGAAGGTGACCTCCAACTTGGCAAGTAAGCCACGATGCCAAACGGTGTCGAATGCCTTAGCCAAGTCGAAAAACACCATTCCCACATGCTCCCCACAGTTCCTCTTTGTCGCTATGTCTTGGACAAGTCGAGTCACCTGGTAACTTACTACTCCCTGGCCGTTTTGACGTCATCACTTTCAAGCCCTATTTTGCTTCTGCCTGTTCTGGCTGCGAGAATGAAGGCATCGCTACAAACAATGACTATGTCAATGCATGGGTCATCATGTCACATCACGTGCATGCAAGACACACACACGTACACACAGGCTCAACACCAGCCCATGTACGGGTACGGGTCGGTCAGTGTGAGCTTCTCGCAGCAGGAAGGCATCAATGCCAATGGCGCATGCCTAGGCTGTAAGCTACATCATAGTTCATACAGTACCATCATGTACATGATTGTAATACTAAAAATTAATACATTTTTACTCAGTCATGTACGTAGGAATGCAGTGGCAAGCGGTAGGCTACTACTTACTAGCCCTACCCGGCATGCAGTAGAGGAGACGGCTCGATACCGGGACGTTTTGACAGCCAAATTTGTATACAGTCAACTTCGCCAATAACGACATTCGGCGGGGCATCAGAAAAGTGTCCTTATTCGCGAAGTGTCATTATAACCGAAGTCCCATTTGAATGTATGTGAACCCATATTTTGTATAGTATGATATGCATATCAAAATCAAGCTCTTTTCTTGCTCTATGTCAATGTGTACTTTATTTTCATATTGCAGTTGAAAGGATCTAAAAATTCAATATGCAAGGGAAATCAATTGAAAAATATGCCTTTTTGAGCCATCTACAGGGCCAGAGATATGTACATGTATGATGACCACTGTACAATCATGTACAACTACATGTACATGTACATTGTATACATGTAGGTGTGCTGGTAAATCCAACAATTTTGAAGCCAACATAAAAAAGGAAGAAAAAGCCCCCCCCCCCTTGGCTGCATTTTCTTGCATGTGTGCAATAATATCCATCACCATGTACTGGTGCACCATAGGTTCTGGTACTTCTGCATGACAGGTACATGTACTTGACTGACAGGTACTTGAAATAGCTGTCAAAAGCCCAGAAAGTCGTTATTCAAGCAGTGAATATGACCACGGGGCACTAAAAGCATGTCGCTATACGCGAATTGTCGTTATTCAGATAGTCGTTATATCCGAAGTTAAATGTATACAGTTAGATGGGACTTTGCTCTGGGCATGGAAATTCGGTCGTTATTCGCGAATTGTCGTTATATCCGCAGTCGTTATTAGCGAAGTTGACTGTAGACCCAAACCGATCATCAGCGTTGATTTTTCACTCGAAATATGTTTGTGGAAGGAAACTGGCATGTTGAAGTTTGCTCTGGGGCCAGAGTCAATCGAACTGAGCCACTCCTTTGTGTTGACCCATTGCCTCCAAGTTGCCCAATTTTTCGCTTCAAAAAAGTTCAAATCAGAGGTGGCTCCAAACCGGACACGTTTTAGAGTGCACGTCAAATTCACTCTGGGTCTGAAATTAGGTAATTGCTATCGCTCCACGACGGCCAGTATAGAGTAACAATAAGCCTTGTGTGTGCTTCCATTAGTTTTGATTGGTATGCGGTGCTTTATTGGCGAGAGGCGAGCCGCTGTTTACCTGCGACAAGAAGTTGATTTTTCGAAAGTCGTAAAACTCAAGTCGCAGTGCGAAGCAACACGTCAAAAACTCACCTGCTTGATATGGCGCTTCTGGTCATCGCAGAGCCATGAAATTTTGGCTCGGAGTATAACACATAGTAGTCTCACTGTGACATATGTTTTCTAATCAAAATACCAAGAGAGAAAGTGAATATTGAGTCCGTTCCGGTTTGCAACCGGTGTCCTATTTGAAACCGTCCCCTCTACAGTACTCAGTAGATCTACTCACACATTCACGACTGTCTGTCATCGCCTAGCGCTAGCCTGTCCTGCACTAAGCCTAAGGCTGCAGCCCTGCGCGCGCTGACATGACAGACTCACTGTGTTGTGTCAGAGTTTGGTTGAAACGAATGTTGCTGTTGTTCGGGACTTCATTTTCCCGGATAGGAGTCTGGATATGATTGCGGCCTCGCTACCCTGTAATGCCTGAATAATAAGTAACTGCTATCGCAATAGGCGCATTGCCTCTTCAATTGGTCCTGATGACGAATATGCGTGTGCTACTAGTCGCCAATCTCTTACCTCTCCTTCTGCTGGTCAGAAGCTGCTGGTCCGATTGCTACATGCACAACCCAAGAGGCAGCAACAACCGCCTCAACGAGCGATCGGCCAACAGGAACAATGCCAACCGGGTCTTTGACTCACAGGTCAGTCAGTCGCCAGTCTGTACTGGTAGAAGTCCGAAATATCCACTGTGACTCGGTTGTGACTATGGTGACTCGACTATTAGCAGCAATGCAAGTGTTTGCCAAGACTGCAAGATCGCTAACTAGTAGTAACTCTGGCTACTGTGTACTGTAGGTTTGTTTTGGTCGGTGCGGCGTGTTCAGGGTGTTACTGCAATCGCTACATGGGCTTATTCCGGTCATGGTGTATTAAAAGTGTTTGCTGAGAGTCTCCAATGACTGAGAAAAACCACCGTTGCAGTGGCCATTTGCTGAGTCTCGCACGCTTACGACCAACCCGCTAAATACTATCGTTACAATCATGATTGTACATAATCATTGGGCGCTTTCGATTACTAGTAGATCTACACGTTTACACAATTCTGGAACTGTTTTTTTAAAATTCTGGAATGACCAGAATGAGCGGATTCCGGCCTTGTAAACGAACGACTGGAATTCACAACGCATTTTATTCATGTCATGTCACAAACAAAATTGATGAATCGTAAAAAGAGATCACGTACACCCTCGCGCGCACGTGGACCCAGCATCGCGCACACGCGGGCCAGGGAGGCTCTTCGCGCGCTTGAGTCATGACCAGACCGGTATCACACCGACTGTGCAATTCTGGCGCCAGAATTAGAGAAATTCCGCCCTCTCTTCAGAATTGACGGATTTGACGGAATTGGATAAAATCAATTCTAACGACGGAATTTGTCACTTTTTGTGTAATCGAACTGTGCATCAACAATAACTAATTCTAAAATTGACCGAAATGCGTGTAATCGAAAGCGCCCATTGAACACTGAACAATATTACATCGCAAGCACAAAAGAGAACGATATTCAGAGCCGACTACATGATGTAGACAGGTTTGCATGAAAGTACGAGCGGAATATCAGTATGTACACTCGGTAGACATACGGCGTAACCAGGGTAACGTCGCATAAAGTTCTCCTCCAGTCCTTTCCTATCACAACTATTATTATGCAATATTGCGTCAAAGCACCCCTTTCCCTCTGGTTTGCTCAGCTTCCAGTTCTGATCGCTCCAACTGGCCCATTAAAAAAATATTGCTATTGGTAAATAAGTTATAATGGTCGGGGTAGAAAAAAAGGTTTACAAGTTAATGTTGAATAAATGTTCAGATATCGACATCGACAGCCGCCGTCAACATGCCCAGGTACCTTAAAAATAAGCACACATCTCAGTGGTACCCGGCACACGTAGTGGTTTGCTGTGAATGCTTCAGCCTGCCAATGCATAGTTGTGCTGTGTCGGTTGTGTCGGTTTTGCCGCTTGTCTTGTGTTGGTCACTGACAGAATAATAATCGCGGTGGCTACAATGTGGGGGACCCAACTGCGGCCAGAAACAACAATGGTGAACCTACTCAGTATAACATGGTAAGCAGTGCATAGCCATACTATACACACTCGGAGGCAGTTGTGCTTGCTCATGACCGTGGCAGTGCTCAATGCACCAAGGTGCAGAGCCTAGTACACACACTTGAGAGGAATCAAAAGCGTTTCTGCTGTAGCTCTGGGTTTCACGGTTTTAACCGATCATCAGACAGTAACCTGACAAGTTGCTGCCTGATGATCGGTTAAAACCGTGAAACTCAGAGTTACAGCAGCCTTGGAACGCTTTTGATTCCTCTCAAGTGTGTGTAGCCATAATTATACATGTACGTATTGAATAATTATGAAACCTGTCTCAGCCCGCCACTCGCAGGACCTCCTAAACTAGAGGGGTCCTATGCACAGGCGGGCCCCTTATCCAGGGTCATACTAGTAGAAGTGAAACCCTTTGGTCCTCCCTCTGAAACGAACACAGCTTGCTATGCTGGACTACGAAAATCGCATGCATGTACATGTCATATGTACAGTGTCGGTCAACTTGCGATTTTGGCTCGTACCCCCTCCCCCCCCCCCCCCCCCCCAAATGAATCCTGTTCGTTTCAGGGACGACAAAAAACTTTTGCGACGACCCCTTATGTTATGGGCGCAAAGTATACAGCTCAGGGTGAGTCGGCGGTTTTTCTTCTGGGAGCTAAGTATAGGGTGCGAGTTGGAGGTTTCGATTGACCTAGGTCATCCCTGTGCCGTGGCTTTGCCAAGGCTCTCAACTGATGCTGTAGTGACGTATCATCTATACAGCCATGCATGATCTTGCACCGGGTATGCCCATGAACCAACACAGTGCCCTGTAGCGAATGTGTGCTTGCGAGTCTCGGCCTGCTTCACAGCACTGTTTCCAATGCCGTAGAGTAGGATTTCCGGGGTTGTAACTGTATTCTCTATCCCTGTTGTTTGCCACTGTCGGATGCAGAAATACTTCCAGAGCGGTACGCTGGGCAGCTCTGAGTTGGAAGTCGAGTGGACAAACCAGCATGGCTGTGGTGGTAACGAGGACAGTGATCCACACAAGCTCAACTGCAACATGGTGCTGCAGTATATGTGTCAGGTAGGTGGGGATCCGTGCATGCCTCTGCTCTGTAATTACTGCACTGCACTGCACTGGAGCAAAGCAGACAGTGCGGTTGGTCAGGCTGTGCAGGTTGGACCATGTTTCAGCCCGGCATTGCCAATGGTATACTTACATGTATGGGCTGCATGTATAGTATTGGCGTTGTGCGACTATTGGCCTTGAGGGGACTCTGTGACGTCGGACAGGATGAGTGACAGACAGAGTGATATGTGCCTGATCATGCTCTTTTCCACTCCATTGCATTGAATGCTTGTTCGCAATCCTGTCGGGCAAAATTGTGAGCACATTTACGATTTTGGAAGATACATTATATTATATCATGCAAAGTTAACCACCATCGCGCCCTATGTATTCTGTGTCCTTCCTATCAAGTGCTAAAGAAAACATTGGGTTGTTTGTGCTTTTTATTTGTGGTGTTATATACACAGTACAGATGCTAACAGTAAGTGATCTCTTCTATCAACTCTTGTCCTGCCATTTGTGTTCAGAATGACCATGGTATCAATTCCACGGGTGACTTTCCTCTTGACTACCTTCGCAATGGAGCGAATACAAACACAAACAATCACAACACACGTGACAGACGCACAACGGATGAGACCTGGCAGCAGATCCTAGCACGTATGACCAATGACGTGCAGCAGAATCGTGCTGTGCACGAGAGCTGGATAGACTATGACAGATGCGTCACACGCGAACGTAATCGTGGTACGTATCATAGGCAGTAGACATGTATCTATGCGAGAGTGGCTGTCTGGCCACACTTGCTTTTACTGTGTTGGACATGGAAATCCGGTCGCATGTCTAGCGGCCCCAGGGCGCTGGCCATGCAGCCGTGGATAAGTGGTACACACATGCATTTATGTGCTGCAGCGTGCTGGTCGCATCGGATCAACATGTGCACTGCATGTACCGTTCTGTACGCGCTGAGGGCGCCGGCCCCGGTCATTCGACTGGATTTCCATGTTTACGACAGTACTATGATGCAATACTAGCAGTGGCAGTAGTCATGCTAGCACCGTGAAGTACCGCCAGAGCGCCCCACCTTGATTTTACAGCCAGGGAAAGGAAAATCGCGTAGCAGAGTGCAACAAAGTTTGTACGGTGTGAGAACCTTAGTGCACTAAGGTCACACTTAGTAGGTTTTTGTGTAGAGCTCGCATCCACTCGAAGGCAAACTGAGTACGGATTGACTGAACAAGGTGTAATAATGTGTACAAGGTTCGTTTCGTACGACCTACAGACAGGAGACCACCTCCACAATACAACCACGAAAGGACGAGATGGTGGTGGGGCGCTCTGGCGGTACTTTACGGTACATGTTGACTAAAGTACAGTTGTGTTTGGTGAAATCTGACCAGTATCCGACCAAGATCCGACCAAGTGCGTAGTTGGCACCCTCAAGTTACACAGCCCTTGACGCCCTCGCTGAAGTGCGAATGCGCCTGGATGTACACATGCACAAATACAGTGATGTAATCAGAACTGGCACAGGACGCCAGTTTTGCATTTCAGGTCGGATTTCACCGAGCGCAACCGAACAGTGTATACGCTTTCTTCTACGGGCAAAATGGTATGTGCTGCTGCAGATGTACGACTCGTACAGTTGCTGTAGATGTGCAGGTGCATGTTCGAACTTTTGGTGTTATTCTACATTTGCAAGGAAAACAGTTTCGTATTCTGGCAAGATACTCACACAACAAACTCTTTCAGAGTGCATGTTGAGTGTTCCCTTGGTGTTACTAATACAACCACATGCAGTCATGCACACATGTATGGTGACTGTACCTGTTCATGACAGGCCTCTTCACGGCCGACCAGAGACTGCGCAACGGTCCCTTCGGCTACAGCTCTGCTATCTACACGCGCCAGAACCCGCAGGGCAATCGCCGTGGTTACGAGTGCCCAGAGGAGCGGGACTACTATCCCTACTGGCATCCAACAGCATGGATTGACATTGCTGTGCTGACCGACAACATCAGCCATTGTGAAACATACTACCGACCGAATAGTCAGAACACTGCGCTCAAGTACCAGTGCTATGAGTTGTACGACCCGACAGCAAGCGGCAGTGATGTTCGTCTGCGGCCCTATGCACGCTGGAATAATGAAGCTGAGTGCACGAGGACGAATGCAACACGCTGGCTGTACAACCGCACCGTCTTGGAAACTCTCACTGCTGCCAACCAGGGTGATTGTGAGACGTTGAACACGGTAGGTACTAGTAGGTACACATTGCCACCGTGCTGCATTGCCTGGGGCTGGGGTGTGTGCAGCCAAGCACACAGTGATGGGGACTGGGATGCACTCTCTGAAAACTACTAACATACTATAGCACTGTATGCACTATGCCGCATTGACCTAAGTAACTGGTGCACACGTGTACATGACATGCCTTAGAATCTGCTGGGTTTCAGCATTGTCGATACTGCTAACACAACAATAGGTGTCTCTAAACACTATTCTTGCAATGGAATAGGAAATTGTTTGCCGTATATAGGCCACGATGAAGTCATGGCTTACTTTACTAAGTTTACACCAGTACTGCTAGACACCAGCCCAGCAGAACTAATCCGGTTCGTCAGGCCATGGCCTCCAGCGTGTGTTTACTACTGAGGCGGTCGTGTGTACGCACCGGAGTATTTACAAAGTATGAAAGGCTATTGTACAACTGGGTCAATTGAAAACTGCCTCCGCCGGCCGGTCCTGAGACCGTTTGATATTGGTTCTAGAAATACCATCGTGGACAACATACAGCAAGTGCAGGCTTATTAGAAACTCATCTCCTTGACTACATGTATGATGCTATTTCAGACTGGCAACGTCTTCTGGGGCAAGGTCTTTGAAGCGGATCCGGATGTGTGCTACGTGGCACCTTCTCCAGTCGAGTGCCGTGCAGCCGACTGGTCACGGGTCAACCATCTTGGCAATGGGCGCGATGGGCAGCCGCTTACGTACAAGTGGACGTTGCCGCACTTTCCGTCCAATAGAGAGAAGCGATGTGTCCTGCGAGTAAGGTATGATGAGTGTATCCTCGAATTTAAACAACACACTCGCTTGATGGGCTGATTGAGTTGGCGGACAGTAGAGCCGATTACACGGGATGTGTGCATGTGTGTGCGTGTGCCAGGTGAAGGAGTAGACACGGTTACACTTTGAATCAACAATTGATCGCTCTTTAGGCCATCATTTTTTATATCTATGTTTCGCGTCAGTTCAACATCCAGAATCATATGTGAGAGGTGGAAAAAAGTTGCAAAAAAAAAAGCTCATCGTGCACTGTATATAGCACATTCGTGCATGGCGTACATTTGAAAGAAAAATCGTACACCGAAGCACAAAATCTGAGTTATCAGCACGAATAAATATTCGCTTTGGACAGAGGAGGCAACCGTTGGTGTCCATGTTTCGCTGGGTTATTGTACTCAGCCTTCAGCAGCGGTGCAAAGAACTCCGGAACGACGCTTCCTCTCAGCTTGAGGCGATCGAGCAGTCTGGTGTAAGCTCACAGAATACTGTTCGCAGTTGCCGAACAAACGATTTACCAACGTTGGCCTCGAGGCCATTTCTGAATCCCATCTTCGCCGTTTGCAACCAGTCCACACGATGACTCGCACAATCGTGCACTCACTGTACATGTTCAATTATTTTTATTTTTTTCAGAAAAAATCAAAACGTATGCGTGCGGATGACGTGAAACATAGATATAAAAAACAATGGCCGTATAGTGTCGCCTTTGATCTTTGCAGGGTGGTGGTGTTCCTACAGATGCTGAAAAGTCAGTGTAACTGAGTCTCAAGTGAACCGTGAACTTTTAAAGTTATATTTGGTTGAGAGGTAATGCTACATTAGGTGGCTACTCATGTACATGAATTCTACAAAGCTATTATCTGTGCATTTTAAAACAGTTATGATGATGGAAATAACCCTATTGGCACACTGTTAGCACACCGTGCATGGCCCAGAGCAGTCTTTGTGCATGGCCCAGAGCAGTCTTTGATGCGTGGTTTCGCTGCATTTGCGACCCGGTGTTCTTGTCTGTAGGTACAACATCAGCACCGATGACTATGACCCATGGAGTACTACTTCCAGACAAAACCAAAATGTGTAAGTCTTTCTACCAGTGTCTGCTAGTGCCCACTCCTCTCAGTCACAGGACATTGGGAGTGTAGGGCTCAAGCGTGTGCAGCTGTCATAAGGACCAGTGCACACGGCGCTAACTCCACCAGATGAATTCACCTGCATCACACCATGTACTCATGAATTCAAACTGGACCTGAATATATCTGCTTACGTTGTGTTTGCGTCGTTCTGATAAAGGTGGGCCCGGTTCGATAGCAGTTCCACAGTGGCTGACTTTGCATGATGTGCGAACTGGTACAGATGATAGGTTGATTTGAGACTCGAGTACATTTGGTATCAAGAGTACACATTGTAAATAGTACTCTACAAGGAACTACTGTAGCGGACATGGAAATCCAGTCGATTGACCGGGGCCGGCGCCCTCAGCGCGTACAGAACGCTGCGTGCAGTGCACAACGTCATCTTGATCCGATCGCGATGCGACCAGAGCGCTGCATGCAGTGCACAACGTCATCTTGATCCGATCGCGATGCGACCAGAGCGCTGCATGCAGTGCACAACGTCATCTTGATCCGATCGCGATGCGACCAGAGCGCTGCATGCGCATCATGTTCCGCTTATCCACGGCTAGGCTGCATGGCCAGCGCCCTGGCCCTGGGGCTGCATGGCCAGCGCCCTGGGGCTGCATGGCCAGCATGGCCCTGGGGCTGCTAGACGTGCGACCGGATTTCCATGTCCACGACAGTAGAATGTGCAGCTTCGGCATGGAGGGTGGTCTCTCGATGAGATCACTGCTGCACTGGCACGTACATAGCAGGTGAGTCTCAGCATAGCAGCATCGACAGATTCGAGGAAATATACAAAGCTGAGAAAGGTACAGGATACAGTGGGTTTCTAATGCTTCGATTCCTTCAGAGAGGCTTCATGGCTTGGCAACTGGCTACAATTGATGCGCCTGGACTGTTTCTGTGCTTCGTTACAGCGCGCTTGGTCGCCGATCACCAGTGGAGCAGAATCCTAACGTAAACATTGGCAGCAGGGCGAATCAAGCCCTCCGCCTGGCCATCAACACTGCTCAGTTTGGACGCACCTTCCAAGATCGTTCACACGTCATCCGTCTGCTGCCCAGAACTCAGCTTGGTCAGCCAGACAGTGACGCCGTCTCCATCAAGAACTTGAATGTGCGCGGCAAGCGGGGTAACATTGTACAAACGTATCCGTCAGTGGAGTATGACTTTGTCCCTACGGCCTTGGTCATCGATCCCACCGACTATGTACACATACAATGGACAGGTGAGGCAATAAAAAATTATTAAAGGGGAAGTATTCCCTAAAATCAAATTTTCACCAGTTGTAGTCTTCAGGGTGCTGAGTCGAACAGTCTTGGTCCGAGGAAGCTGAGATGCTCTCTTCCTCCTTTATTCCCAATCGAACTCGCCACTTCCACCGAAACTGGGTGACTGCGACTCAGCACCCCGAAGACTACAACTGGTGAAAATTTGATTTTAGGGTATACTTCCCCTTTAGCAATATCATTGTCATCAACTTGTCTTATGGCAACACTGGCCAACACTTGGATGCACTGCTATTTCACACACACACAGTCGGATGGTTCTTTCTCAACATTTCGGTCACTCTGACCATCGTTCCGAATTGTTAATGTCGTTCCGAATTTATAATAGAGAGGTTCCGCATAACGTAATTACGTTAGTAAAAAAACGTAGTCGATCTACGAAAAGTCTTACGTAAACTGCATGCGCATCTGTGTTCCGCCATACGGCGTTTTCAAATCACGTAGCTGCCCTTGGCAACTCCGAACGCGGCAGTGTACGACCAGATCGACCTGGGGAGAGAGTCATAAATTTGTACCCCAATCCACTTACGGACCAGCTACGATATCAGAGCCCTATCTACGTACTCTACGTAGACAACTTTCCGTAAGTGGAGTGCAAACTCGCGAATTCACGGGTTTTCCCCGCCCACTAACGTAAAGTTGCTCAACTTTACGTAGTGTGGAACCTCTCTAATGTCATTGTCTTTTGAAGTAAATAGCTAATAGCTAGTGGCGTTACAGGAGGACATCAGAGGCCCGAACAGTGCTGGAAGTGTACACCTTGTCGTGCGAATACCCTTCAAAACAAAAGGAATAGAATACGGAGCTTGGGTTGGCTGTGACTCCGAGTTTGAATACGGAGCTTGGGTTGGCTGTGACTCCGAGTTTGAATACGGAGCTTGGGTTGGCTGTGACTCCGAGTTTGATTCCTTTTGTATGAAGCTCTGCACCCCGGTGCATTGAGCACTCTTTCGAGGACCACACCCAACTTTCCGTGTGTACCCTTCAAAACAAGTGATCAGCTGATTCAACCTGCTCTGTTTTAGGTTCCAACACACACAACAACGGTAACCCTGCTGGTGATGGGCAGGCTGGTGATGCTGGAGAGGGGACCAAAGGTAAGTAAACCGCCTGTCTGACCCAGCCGAGCAGAATCAACATAACGGTGTGCATGTTGTGTTACAACCAGTAGTCCACCAGTACCGGAAAGTATCGCGAGAGCACCCCACCATCTCGTTCTTTCGTGGTCATATTGTGGAGGCGGTGTCCTGTCTGAAGATTATAAGATACGAACATTGTATGCACATAGTGCAGTCAATCCCTACTCATATTTACCTTGGAGCTGACACGAGCTCCACACAAAATCACAAAATCCTGCTAAGCATGACCTTAGTACATTGTGATTCTCACACCGTACAAACTTAGTTGCACTCTGCCATACGGTTTTCCTTTCCCTGGCTGCAAAATCAAGGCGGGGCGCTCTCGCGGTACGTCTTTACGGTATGCATTTGTAGTAGGTGTGCTTGTGGTATACCGGCCTAGTCGTACATCACCACTGTACATACACTGCCACTGTACACTGCCACTGTACATACACTGCCACTGTACATACACTGCCACTGTACATACACTGTCACTGTACATACACTGCCACTGTACATACACTGCCACTGTACATACACTGCCACTGTACATACACTGCCACTGTACATACACTGTCACTGTACATACACTGTCACTGTACATACACTGCCACTGTACATACACTGTCACTGTACATACACTGCCACTGTACATACACTGCCACTGTACATACACTGCCACTGTACATACACTGCCACTGTACATACACTGCCACTGTACATACACTGTCACTGTACACACACTGTCACTGTACATACACTGTCACTGTACATACACTGCCACTGTACATACACTGCCACTGTACATACACTGTCACTGTACATACACTGCCACTGTACATACACTGCCACTGTACATACACTGCCACTGTACATACACTGTCACTGTACATACACTGTCACTGTACATACACTGTCACTGTACATACACTGCCACTGTACATACACTGCCACTGTACATACACTGCCACTGTACATACACTGTCACTGTACATACACTGCCACTGTACATACACTGTCACTGTACATACACTGCCACTGTACATGCACTGCCACTGTACATACACTGCCACTGTACATACACTGCCACTGTACATACACTGCCACTGTACATACACTGTCACTGTACATACACTGCCACTGTACATACACTGCCACTGTACATACACTGCCACTGTACATACACTGCCACTGTACATACACTGCCACTGTACATACACTGTCACTGTACATACACTGTCACTGTACATACACTGCCACTGTACATACACTGCCACTGTACATACACTGTCACTGTACATACACTGCCACTGTACATACACTGTCACTGTACATACACTGCCACTGTACATACACTGCCACTGTACATACACTGCCACTGTACATACACTGTCACTGTACATACACTGTCACTGTACATACACTGTCACTGTACATACACTGCCACTGTACATACACTGTCACTGTACATACACTGCCACTGTACATACACTGTCACTGTACATACACTGTCACTGTACATACACTGCCACTGTACATACACTGCCACTGTACATACACTGTCACTGTACATACACTGTCACTGTACATACACTGTCACTGTACATACACTGCCACTGTTACAGTGTACATGGTAATACATACTATGATACTACATACACAATCACTGTACTCAGTCTCCGGTCAGCTAGCTGTTTCTATCTTGTTAGATCTCTCAGCGGAGTTCAGTATACATACGAGTACACTATCACTGTACATAGTGACGGTCTGTGATAGTATCACTGTACATAAGCCGTCACTGTACAGCATCACTATATAATTATATCATTGATTCATTGTAGACACCACTCTAGCACATTATGGCATACACCCTGGCCCATGACCTTGATGACATACACTGGAGTCTCCACTCGCATGGGTAGTGTGTGTGTGTGTGGTGGTGGTGTGTGGGGGATCACTGCAGCTCTGCAATGAGTCCTCAGCACGGATCATTACAGTAGGGCCGGTAGAACGGCGTACCTGTGAGCAGATGCAGGATGTAAACTTCACTTTTAGCAGACATTGTGTGCATGTAAGCGTGTGTGCATGTGAGCGTGTGTGCATGTAAGCGTGTGTGTGTGTGAGCGTGTGTGCGTGTGTGCATGTAAGCGTGTGTGCATGTAAGCGTGTGTGCATGTAAGCGTGTGTGCATGTAAGCGTGTGTGCGTGCACAAGATGATAGGCAAGGCTCTCAAGTCTTGGTCGACATGGTTTTAGTAACTTGCTGCGTGTTACTCTGTATACTCCCTGTAGGAACCGATCGTCACAACATGGTCGAGATTAGCTCTGCTGCCGTCAACTACCCTCTGCCCATGGAATCATACGGCATGTTCAAGAACGCCACGATCTACTGGAGGAGCTTTGGCACAGACAAGGCAGCATTCACGAACCAAGACCTGGCGGTTGCTATGGCCTCGGCTGGCTTCTTCCACTGCTTCGACGGCTGCAGCAGGAACGCCAAAAGTGCCGCTGATCCTCTCAACAACTTGCTGAACAACGCACCTGCATCCTTCACTGGTGCTCTGCTGTCATTCCAAGGCAGCAGCGAACGTGACACGATCTACCACTACATCTGCTCACGAAACAACAACTTTACCAACCGCAGTCAGAAAGGCAAGATCATAGTCAAGCAGCAGCAGCAATCCTGAAGCTAGAACACAACGCAACATCTGCAATCCTGAAGCTAGAACACAATACAACATCTGTTTACCTATTCATGCGCATATGTCTCTTCTCCGGGCCCTCCGCTTGCTGTCATTGATGATCGGCATGCACTCTTGACGACGTGGGTGCTGCTCTACAGCATCAAAAGCCCTTGCCACGTGATGGCGGCCATACTCTGCAGCATACAACCAGCACCAATATCAGTACATGGCTTCTTGTTGTACATGTATTATTCGCCTACTAGCACCGGCAGTTCTGTTTCCTAGACTGTTCCACTCTTTTCGCACGGGCAGCAGAGGTATTTAGAGAATTGCTGCTCGCTCTCTCTTTCTTTCCCTATACCTTTCTCCCTATCCTTTGTCGGTATGCTCATTCTCTTGTAACTGCTGGACAGACAACCAGAAAAAGGGCTAATAGGCTTTGAGTTCCCCATGATTATTAGTGTTATCTGCACTTTTCCGTTTCCTTTCCTTTGCCTCTGGCTTTTTTTGGTTGCTTTATGAGCTTTGCAGGCAGTTGCTTTGAAGGCAAGATATGGCTGGACCAACTTGTCAAGAGTCCACTCAGAGTGTGCCCAACTCAGCAAAGTAACCTTACAAATATATCGAGTTCTTCCTGTAGGTGGTGGTGGCTTGAAGGTGGAGGTTACCACTGACAACAGTTTGTTGTGGTTGTGTAATTTAGGACTAGCATAGGGGCATGCATGAGAGTACATGAAAGCCAGAATGTGCAGCTTGGGACCTTTTCTACTATGGGTGTCTGTCACGGCGGAATTCCGTGATTACATCATATTATTTTGGCGCAGATCTGAGGCGGGAAATGGTGTAGTGCGTACAACTGAGCTGCAGTTGTGCAGAAAGAGACCTGCTTGAATCCTGCTTGTACGCACTACATCACTAAAATGATGTAATCACGGAATTCCGCCGTGACAGCAACCCATCCGAGCTGCACACTCTGGTTTTCATGTACTCTTGATCAGAGACAAGCAATGCTGGTTCACTAGTTTAAAAAAGGTAGCATGTGTACTGGGGAGTAGTAAAGTTGATGGTGTACTGGAAGTGCATCGTGTTGTAGTACAGTCGTCCCTCTCTAATCCGGCACTTGTTTATCCGGAACCCTTGCCAACCGGCGCACTTTCTGACGAAACCGATTTTTTTCGTTCAATTTCTACATCTTAATCCGGCACTTGAATTCCGCCTCCGGCAGTGACCTTTTGAAACGAATCGCTCAAACTGCACGTAGTTTGATTTCATAATCCGGCAGTCGTAAATCGCGTACCATACAGGTGCACTCCTTGCCAGGCCAGGCTAGGCCAGTCTGGTCAGTGCCGCGCGCGCGCGGGGCCACTTCGGCTGAGAGTTCAGTTCAGTTGACACTGTACTCGACCTCGCGCGGGAGAGTTCAGTTCGGTTGGGTGTTAGGACTTTTCCGAACCCTAACTCAATTTATACAAAGAGAAAGACCAAGGAACTACAAGTTACGCTATACTGTCCACTAACACCACCAGTTACTAAACAATCAGCTCATGCGATAACATTGCACGACACTGACCGACGGTACTGACGATCTACAACTAACTACAACGTTCGACCTGCATGATGTCGACTGCTTGCGTGGCCTTCTCAAGAGGGTCAATGTTGTCCAGGAGACAACGGCTAAGCAGTCAACCATACTTTCTTATTTTAGCAAGGAGTAGTGTCCTGCCAATTTCCAGGTGTGTGTGTGTGTGTGTGTGTGTGTGTGTGTGTGTGTGTGTGTGTGTGTGTGTGTGTGTGTGTGTGTGTGTGTGCAAGAGTACATGTGAACATGTTCTCTGTTTTACTTTATCACGTTATCACTGTGTATATTCCTGGAGAACAGTTGAGAATATAAAGCCGTGCACCAAATACTTGGGTCGACACGGAAAAACCCTGCGCTTTGACATAATGATACATGCATGCAATTGGGTAGGGCCGGGTCAGAGGGCAGGATTTCTTAATCCAGCACCCTCGTTAATCCAGCAGAAAACGCCGTAGCAAAAGGTGCCGGATTAAAGAGGGACGACTGTATAAGCAACCGGAGATAATCCACATGTAAGCCATCAACTGTTACAGCATCGATGCTGTTACATGTACAAGTACTTGAAGAGCATTACGCCCTGACCTATGATTCTAGGCTATGGATAATTGATTTGCACATAGTAATCTGTCATTGCACAAACACTGTGAAAACGGCAACGGAAGTAGGCAGATGATCGATAACGAGACTACCTTCCTCTGGTAGTGCACTTGGCGGTGCAGCAGGCAACACGGTCGATTGGTATTGGTCATTGTCATCGAGCAGACGCACGGACAAATCTTCTCATCTCCATGAGTTCCACCGTGTCGTCGTGTGAGTCACCCAGCGCTTGTTTCATCACAGCAACACCATCTCCAGATACTTGAAGAAATTGACTGGCATCACCGCTGCATATCGCACAACACAAACCCACAAACAATCAAACATACACTTTCTGGAGGGTCTGCCAATATCAATATCAATACAACAGTCATGTACTAACATGGAATTATCCTCGCTATGGTGGTGGTGTGTGAGTGTAGCTAGTGGACCAAGAACACAGCGTGGACTGCTGTAGTGCTGGAGGCACCTACTTCTTTGCAATGGCCAAGCCAATACTAGTAACACGACATGCGGTTTCAAAAAGGGCACAGCTAGAAAAATAGTGTAGACTAGTTGAATCGGTTTAAGTTCACATACAGTAAAACCTGTAATGGCGACCACTCGGATATGGCGACCAATATTCCTTGTCACGGACGCATTCACATTCAAAACAGCTCGAATAAGGCGACCACTCGCTCAACGCGACCGACGACCACCCACCCGCAACCGCTTTGCACAGTGCTAGGACATGTAAATGTATGCATTGCATGGTGTACCATGCATGGTAGGTCTACACATCTGTGCAGGAAGTGTAGATGTGCATGGTGCATGCACGGCAGTTGACAGGTCTGAGGACACCAGGCACATGAGTCGTGCGAGAGTAGCATAGGTGTGTGCAGTGTGATACACTGATCACAATGATGTATCACATGTATTATGACGTGGATATGGTCACGTGACCCACTGAACCTGGATAAGAAGACCACCTGGCCACGGCGACCACTTTTTCTTGTCCCTTGAGGGGTCGCCTAAGACAGGTTTCACTGTACATGCACTGTGACTCATGAATGCAAACGTGGCCACCAACCTGTTGAACAGTAGCTGGCACAGCTTGAAGTGCTCACTGGCGGCCTGCATGCTGTACTTGCCGTAGACACTCTGCACAACGGCTAGGCTGAGAGAGCTGTGTTGAACAGCCGTTGCACAATCACCTGGCATGTATGATAGGATACAGCAGTCGAGACAACACAGGTTGAGGACTGATGGTCTTCAGAATAGCACAGCATTGCACATTAGTACAGTTTACTGAAGTATCCTAAAAAAGGCTAAAGTCACTGAATCTTGTGCATTTACATTCAATGTACTCGGTAAACACATGGATTCTGCATGCGGCAAGGATACTGCAATCTCAGGTATCCAAGTACGCGAAGCAATGCGTCATCAGAACATAATTATTACAATCAGACTGCTTGACCCAGTATGCCTGATCTCATAAGGTAAGTAGCAGACATAGAGATACCATACCCGGTAAAATAAATCAAAACCTAATCATGTGCTACAGAATAGCCGAACGTAATCTCATTTTCTACCAGGGAGTCGTATAAACCCTCCCTGATATCTACAAACCAAGGCTGTGTTTACATGAGAAATTTCAACCCGGGTCGAGTTCAGCCCGGGTTGAAAGTCTGTACGATAGACAAAATAGGTGAGCGTTTACATGAAGACAGCTGACCCAGGTCAAATACTGATATGCCGCCAAAAGTCCACTTCCAGAGTCCTGTATGGTCACGTGAATACTTTCGCGCGGAATTTGCATGTGCAGTGCTGTTCAAACATGGCGTGAGATACGCATAGAAGTACGTTAGTACGATTTCTCGCCCCGGGTTGATTTCAACACCCCCCCCCCCCCTCCCCCAGCAACCCGGGGCGAAATTTCAATCCGGGTCAAGCGCAATGCGTCATGTAAACGCGCCATTCATTTCGTGTACATGGTGGGTTGAAATCTGACCCGGGTCGAACTCAACCCGGGTTGAAACGCCTCATATTAACACAGCCTCAGGGTGCGTTCTTATATTCTCTAGCTTCTCGGAGAAGAAGAAAAGAGAAGAAATTGGTATAATTCAAGAACGGGTCTCGAAGAATTCGGAGATATTTTGCACATGTCAAGCAATATGAAGCGCTGAAGGGGCCGCGATCTTGAGTGCCACAGCACTGCGCATATGCGAAAAGGGAAATGCGTACACTCATGATCAACACGTGGCTTTTAGCCGTAGTTGGCATGCGCTGATCCCAAACCGCGGGAATCTCCAAATTTCAACCACCTGTGAAGCTTGGAGAGCTTTGGAAAGCCTCCTAAAAGTCGGAGAGGATATAATGGCCTATTCACACGACAGGCACTTGCACGTTTTACAGGGAGTGATTCACCAGAAAAGTGACTGAGTGGATTCACACGGCTGCGCTCAACAGGCACATCGGCATTTTTGAATGATTCACCTACCAGTTGCCATGAGTATTTCAAATTTTCAAAACATGCATACAATAAATTAATATCATGGTGAAAAGAGCCGCGTAAAAAAACAAGTCTTGTTTCGCGCTTTTTGGTGTAAATGTACTCGTGGACGCCACGATTAATGAGAAAGTTGGCCCCCAGCTAGCTCGCTTGCACTTTTCAGCCACTTTCAGCCACTTTTCTCGTTCACGGGTGAAATACCATAGCAACGTTCCGGTGCACGTGGATTTGCCTGTCGTGTGAATCGCCCATAAGAACAGCTCTCGAACTTTTCCGAGAGGATTTTTAAAAATAAACAAAAAATGTTTCCGCTCGGGTTCGAACCGAGGACCTTGTGCGTGTGAAGCACACGTGATAACCACTACACTACGGAAACATCCACATGCCAAAGATAAGCTCAGAGGTGTCAAGTCATTCGGCAGCGATGATGAATGGGATCAAGAGTACATAACCAGCAGTGCAGCAACTCCCGCATACCCTGCTGTCAAGTTGAAGTCACTCTTATGATACAATGCTTCTCGCACGAGTGGTTTATGATGTTTGTACAACGCATCACATGTGTTTCTTTGAACCAATTTGTTCTCGATAAAACGAGGATTAATCAACGGCAGTTCCAGGATACGTCTGATATTATAATACGTGTACAATGCGCATCGCATCATACAAATGACGCCAGCTTGAAATTCTGTCGGGACAGCACCCATAGTGGAGTTGCACACTCTTGGGGCTATGTACTGTTGGTGGGATCCGAAATCATAGTTCAGCACTTGCAAGAGGGCCAGATATCTGGTGATGCAAACATTTCCTGTCTTTGATGCCATGCACAGGACAGTGAAAATGCACTGGAGTCAAGATGACAACAAAGCAATCCTGAAACTCCTTGACTGCTGTTTTGTACACTGCAGTATGGCGCTGATTCCGGATTCAGCTCTCCAGCAAGCTTGAAAAAAAACTCAGTCACTAAGGATAGGTTGACTTAGCTACACACCAACACAAAGACCATGCACACAGCATGCACACAGCATGTACCGAGCGCGCATAGAGCATACACAGAGCATGCACAGAGCATGCACAGAGCAACAGGTCCACTCACTTACCTAGCTGGTAGAAGACATTGGCCAGGCAGTCGTGAGTATAGCCAAGGCTGATGTCATTCTCCGGCAAATACTGACGCTGCAACGTGACGGCACGCTGCAAACAATCCACCGATTCTGGAAGAACAGCACAACCATATTTGAACATTGTACCGTAAAGTACCGTTGATCTGCCCCCCCCCCCCACGCCATGTCACTTCCAGCTGGGTTTTCGGCAGGGGGCGGGAATGAGATCAAGGCTGTCAAGAAGCTGGCGTGGATTGCGGACTACCTAACAGATAGAACGCAAGCAGTGTCAGTCGAAGCCTCGAAGGGGTACTCTCAGACCCACTGCCTGTTAAGTCGGGAGTCCCCCAGGGATCTATACTGGGGCCTCTACTATTCTTGTTGTATATAAACGATCTACCTGACTGTATAGATGGTTTGTCACTATTTGCTGATGACACAGCCCTCATTCAGTTTGACGCTGACATTGCAAACCTGTGTACGAAGCTCCAGAATGGAATCAATGTTGTTCATAAATGGATGTTGTCATGGCATCTGAAACCCAATATCTTGAAGACAGAAATAGTCTTTCTCCCTCAACTAGACCACCCTCCCACATTTACCCTTCCCGGACTTGATTCGGCTATTAATATTGTAGATACGCACAGGCATTTGGGTGTTGTATTTGACTCGCAATTGTCCTGGAATTCTCACGTAGATTTTGTATGCAACAAAGTTAGCAAATCTGTAGGTTGCCCGATGTCTCACTGCTCCCACTTGTCCCCCCGAATGTATTCGTCTCTTTTATAAATGCTACCTTCTTCCTATCTTTCTGTACGGCGCCACTGCTTGGCATTCCCTGCTTAGTAAATCTGCTGTACAGGCACTAGAAATACATCACAAACGTGTGTTGAAAATTATTTTTCGTAAACCCTCTCTATTCCCCTCTACTGATCTATATAGTTTGGCCTCCACCAGCCCCATCTCTATCCTGTCGCAGAGACAGTCATGCGTTCTGGTCCATCGCATTAAACTGAACATTGTCCCTGAACATCTCAGCAAGTATAATTGGTTTACTTTCGCACGGGACACTCGCAATGGCATAGTACTGCCCAGAGCTTTGTCAACTATGTTTACCAAATCTCCTATCTTTTCTGCATATTCGTATTGGCTCAAGCTGCCCATCGAAATGAAGACAATATCCAATATTAGACAGTTCATAGTGTCATGCCACGTTGTAGGCTCGCTGTCAGATATGTGATGAGTTGTAATTATTCCACTCCAGATTATGATTGTTTGCGTCTTTTATCCTTTTTAATCTGTGGATGCAGCCAAACGGTTTTGGCGTGGTTCTTTTCCTTTGACTGGAGAGTTGTTGTGTTTCCTGTCACCACATTGTGACAATGTCGTAGTAATAAATTATATTCTAATACAGTCTTCTATGGTCGTGGGTCGATCGTCTTCGGACGAATATTCTTACACATCACACACTCAAACACTCTTTTGCTAGCTTATCTCGCCGCTCTCTACCATGGTCAACATAGTGATACATTTCACCCCGCTGATGCATTCCTTTCTTCCAATTATCATCTTTCCTTCTTTCTTTCTTTTTTCTTCTCTTGCCATGGCTGGCTAACGCCCCCTCCTTTGCATTGGCTTCTGCCATTGGACGGTGAAATAAAATAAAAGTGCAGTACGATGTACAACGTAGAAGTTCAGACTCGATGTGCTGGATTGTGCACATTTTCATCCTGGATTGGCAAATATTGTGTACAGCAGTGCATGCGTCGGTTCAACATCCTATTTTCGTTGTATACGCCGAAGTCGCTTCACAGGTGGAAAATCGACAGGGGGCGGGAATTAGAGAGGGGGCGGATCAACGGTACTTTACGGTATTTGCTGTTGCCACTGCTGTGCAGAAAAGCCGCGGTGGCATATACGGTACCAGGAAAAACTAATTACGGCCCTCAACGCTGGTGCATCGATCTTGAACGCTCTCAAGCGTCCAAGGGAGGCACGGAAATACTTGTAAGTTCAAATAACAATGCATACTACATGAGATCAGGATGTCATCCCTGCTTAGCGGTTCGCACCCCATATACTGAACACAATCTCCATCATAAACTGTACTTCGCAAGCACTGCTGGAACACAGGGGCACAGTACCTGTCAGTTTGCCGGCATCACGCAAAGAAGTGCCTCTGTCCATCAATGTAGCCACCTCTGCCGACATCTACAAGCAAACAACAAACACGTTCTCCAGCTGTTGCAGAACACATGTACAGTATGCTAACTCTACCACACCGAATGGCTAAGTTCCACTATGGCGACACTGCTCCGCGGCACGTGGTAAACATCCTTGCTGCCAAGGAACAGCGCAGTTCCATTGGCTCTCCGCATTCGACGTGCCATAATTTCAGTCAAATTTCAGTCAAGGCGACAGGAAGTGCGAGCTCCACTTTGGAAGTCGCCAACTTCTTCGCGCTATTGGTAGCACCTAGTGACCTACAGTAAGGATAAGCTGAACATACCCGTAATGTCGCGTATTAAAGCCGGGCTTACTCCTGTAGAAGCCGATGTCAGGGCTAGGCTTCTATTCACATCAGGCTTCTATTCAAACCAGGTATTTCTATGTGTGTCAGCACTAAAATCAGGCTTATGTGCCGACAGTGTATCTTGAAAATCAGGCTTCTATACGAGACAGACTTTTTTTTAAGACACTACGGTACATACCAGTTTGATGCGGTCCGCACTGATCCCAGATGAGCAGGCTGCCAGACGTTCTTCAGCTGCATCACCATTCTCACTACACAAAAATCACACCGATTCCGCACCAACGCACACGATTTAGGATCACAAGCCATCTCATGAGAATAAAATGCCTATGCAACGACGATAACAGTTGAGAAAAACATGTGAAAAATGAACAAATACCATGCACATGCTCAAGGCTGCGTGACTTTCATGGCATGCAACGCCGTTACATAGGCGTGTATAAAAAAGTGAGACATTCCTCCGCAGGACCTATTCTTTGCCCGTCAATTGGGTGGAAACTGATCTCAAATGGCAATACTGGTATGTTTAATGTCCCCCACCGTTCAGGAGCCGCATCTGACGCCTGATCATGGGGTGGTGGCGTCCCACGGAAGCGGAAAGGTGGTTCTTGACCAGGGAGTTGTACGACTCCTTGTTCTTGACCTGCCCGTTACGCGAACCCGTCGAATTTATTTTTTTATTTTTTTATTTAATGTGGAAGGCAGCTGACTGGTCATTAATTACAAGTGTTTTTACTAGGTAACGGCCATATCACGTGCTCTACACCTCTTACCAAGCAAGGCACTTGCATTGAAAGAAATACTGCTTGCTCAAAGCCTGAGAGCGCTTATCGGTGTCGGGAGAACGAATGGCATCAACTCCTAGCACACACCAAGACAGCAGTACATGTACAATCAACACTTCTCCTCCATTTTTGAACTAATTTGAAGTATCTCCCTTAGCAAAACCTCCCAACAAAGGATACCGGTGTATACGTCTTACCAAGCAAGGCATTTGCATCCAAAGAAATACTGCCCCATTGAGAATCTATTCCTCGACTCAAGAAGTTGTTACAACCGGTACAGACACATTTTAAGGACATGCTTGTTCAGTATCAGCTGTTCCCCATCAAGATGTAATGCATTCTGTAATGAGCACACCTAACACAGGACTGGCATGTCTGCTCCCTAGAGTAACAGCAATGAAGAAGCTCCAAAGAAACTTTAAAAACAAAAAAAGGCTCTCAAACTTGCACCTGACAACCAATCGCTACGATGAAGATGAAGCCCATTCTCTCCTCCAAAGATAGTCTACAGCAATCAGAGAGTAGAGTGTACCTAGTCCTGCTTAGTGCTTACCATAGCAATGTGTCACCTCACATCCTGCATTGATATCACGGTCTGACACAACAGATATGACATTACCGTCGAACCTAGCAAAGCAGACCCACACACACACACAGACACACGCACACACGCATGCAGCACCCACACACCCGCACCCGTACGCAGCACCCATACAGACACACACACAGACACACACAGACACAGACACACAGACACACACACACACACACACACCCACACACACACACACACACACACACACACACACAGCACCCACACAGACACAGACAGATAGACAGACAGACAGACACACACACACACACAGAGGAAGGACAAGTTTCTACACGCCATCTACGAATAGAAGTTTGGCAGTACACTGTCTAATGAAGATCTGAAGACAGGACAAACAAAGTACAGTAGCAATATAAGATCTGTAGACAGGACAAGAAAATCAACCGTAATCACAATAATGGCAATTTATCCAGGGTAGTTCAGCCATTGTCAGACTGACAGTTGTGGTGGTGGTGGGATGGTCAAACTGGTTTGCAAAAGATGACGCCCCATATTTGCTGCAGCATAGTGCACACATCTATGATGTGCCATTTGGGCTCGAAATCCCGAATGCACAAAACACACGCGCACACACACACACACACACACACACACACACACACACACACACACACACACACACACACACACACACACACACACACACACTACACCAGACAAGGAAACACATGTATCCAATATGCGCTGAGTGACCCCACTTTCCGTCAAATACAGGAGCATGTGCATTCTAGTCCACTGTGTGTGCATTAATTTTCTACTGTAGCAACAGTATACCGGTGTCCACTTTGCCTCCTGAGCAGGGGCGGATCCAGGAGGGGTTCCGCGGTTCCACGGAACCCCCTAAACTTCGTAAAAGTACTACATGTACTGGCAACCATATGCGTGTCCATGCACATGTATCTGACTATACTGGAACCCCCTGTAAAGATTGCTGCATCCGCCGCTGCTGAGGGGCATGATTGCCAAACCATTCAAAGTCCAGGCAATACTTCCAAGACCAGTCAGTAAGAAATTTATTTTATTCACAATCACGTGGCACTACCCAATGAAGAGGTGATGTGGGCCAGCCATGGTGACAATAGAGGGAAAAAGAAAAAAAGAAAAAGGATAAAGAAAGGAAGAGGAAGGAAGAAAGAATGAATAAGCAAAGTGGAGACAAGAGTTTTATTAGTGCGATCAAAAGCAATAACGAAGTGGACTTGAGAACGTTGAACTAACAAAATAGTACAAAAATTCTGGAAGAAGACATTTCCTAATCAATTTTGAGATGATTTCCCACGATGATAGTCTCAGAAAAATCTTAAAAAGTTTAACGTTTTTGTAATTTTGGCATGATAACGTGCAGAAAGTTTAACGATGGCTACCTGGCCACCCATCTGTATGCGCATCTTTACACAAACATGTCGCAATAACGTTTCTTCAAATATTAACTTGAACGAAAAAAATTGGTCGTTGAAACGCTAGATTTTGAGTCTTTACGACTCCCTGGTATCTAGCACATGTCATCTCCTTACTGTGCATGAACATGCTGTCATGGACCTCATGCCATGGTGATAGCCTGTCAACTGCAGCGATTGAAAACTGCTTCACTAGAACTTCGTGGAAGATGATAATAATGTCCAATGACTTCATGTCGATCCAGTGTTTTGGTGAAATGAACTGATTTCGTTGTTCATGACCACCTACGTTTCGTTTGTGCAAATGAAATGTGCAAAAATAATCAGCACGCAATTTCGAGCATTTTGACATACCGTACATAATTATCATGTCAGTACATGGGACTGCATTTTGGATACCGTAGAATCCCGCGGATAAGCCCATGGGCTTATCTGTTTCACAAGGACATTTTGGTGGGCTTATACGAGAACATGGGCTTATACGCGGACATGGGCTTATACGCTGACACCAAGTTGTGCTATTGAAAAGTATCAAGGAAGTGAGAAGTACATTGCTGAAAACCACTGACTGGCACTGTGCAAACAAAAACAACCGATGATTGTGCTGAAATGCACGAAAAAAACTATAATGTGCATGTACTACGTACATGGTATGGCCAAGAGTCCATAATTTATGGACTCTCGGTATGACCTAGGCCCATGGGCTTGTACGATGAAGCTTTGTGATGTTCAAACAAACCCTGGGCTTATGCGCGGGCATGGGGTTATAGTTATACGCGGGTGGGCTTATCCGCGGGATTCTACGGTAATTAGAAGTTCCGGATAATTCGAATTTAGGGCCAGCCTGGCAATTTGAGGTTCGAATTAGAGGGAGTCTACCTGTAGTACCTATCTTCAACTCAAACTTTTTTTCTTCGTTATTTTGGTGAGTCAAGTCAACGCATGGCCAGGTGCGGGTGGGCCAAACGACTTGTTGAATGTTGTTGTTGGAGTTTGTGCTTCCTGCCGAGTGACTGACACTTGACTGGCTCACGTCATGTGAACATACACACAACACTGAAACGGTGCGAGTGAGGCTGCGTTTACACGACGATTGAAAACGATTTGCGTTTACACGACAACGAAGTACGACCTAAACGGAACGAAATCGTTGGGTTTACTACTATCGTTTACACGACAACGCCCGAAAACGATACCTAAACGGAACGAAATGGAAACGCACTTCAAAGTGTCTTGAAACGTTTTGAAAACGTTTTCAAAACGTTTTCGTTCTCGTGTAAACGGTCAAAAAAGTGGAAACGGAGCGCGGTCATGGAAACCATTCCGCGCGGGACTCTATTTCGCGGGAAATACCTGACCTTTGCGACAGCCAGCACGTGCTATTTTAAACTCCAGCCTGATCGCCCGTTTTCCGTTTTCGTGTAAACGGTTCAAAACGATTTGCCGTTCTCGTGTAAACGGTTTGAAAACGATTCCAGGCCAGCCCGTTTTCGTTCCGTTTCGTTCCGTTTCGTTTCGTCTCCGTGTAAACGCAGCCTGAGTAGAAGTCATTGCGCTGTATACATGTATGTGGCTACGTGTTGAATATACAGGCACGTCGATAGATCGACTTCTTGTACAGGCGTCTGCTTTTCTCAAAATGTCGCCGAAGTCACACGCTTTGCCAAGTCATGGCCTAGCGATAGCGCCTAGCGCCTGGAGAATGAGTCCGTGTCTGTCGTTTTCGACACATGGTGAGGGACGCAGCTCAAAGAAACTATTTGGCCAGAAACAAATTGGGACTCCTGCCGCGCTTCAACATTTATCACGGTTTCGACTTGTCCTCTACATCGATACGCGTATACGAGCAAGAAGTAAGTTGTGTGTTGTAAACCAGACGTACAATCATGTACAGTAGTCAGTAGATCTACATGTACCTGCGTGCGTGAGTTGTCATTTTCCATGCTTCCGCGCGGAATATTTCTTCGAATTCACAGGCAACCAGTTACCTGTCATGGCAGGACCACGGCTTGTCATCTCTTCCAACATGGCTGCCAATAATTCTTCACGTCAGATGAAAAAAAAAGGTGGGCTCAAGCAAACTAACTACTTACCGTTGAAGTTTCACTCATTACTCTAGTACTGCAGGCCTGTCCCTACCAGGAAGATGAAAGAACTGCGAGGTGCTTGTGAGGTCTAAGAGATTGCTGTGGTGTAAGACAAGTGTAGGTACTGCAGGTCAGGATAGCACAACTACTTGAACTAGATGATCACAGGAGAATGGCAGCTGTTCAAGTGAGTTCAGCTGCATACAACTGTGTGTTCTGTCAAAAGACAGCAGTGGCAGCAGCAGCAGCAGCAGCTGGCCAGTCAGTGCCTCCAGGAAAGCTGCTCTCCTGCTTCCATATCATCTGCAGAGAGTGCCTGGACAATGAGATCAATGCAGATGCTGTTGTCAAGTGCAAAGCATGCGGAGAAGCAACCAAGCTGCCCAGACAGACAGCCAGCCTGCTACCCTCAGCTGGAGTAATCGTCAAAGCTGAGCATCGAGGAATCAATGGAGCAGGAATTAGCAGTGCAGTAGCAGAAATGCTGTGTGATGATTGTGATGTGAGTGAAGAGCAAGATGCAGCAGCAGCAACACACGAGTGTGTCAACTGCTCACTGTTGCTGTGCCAGACCTGTGCTCAGGCACACACCCGCCGCCGTTCATCCAGGCATCACACCGTGGCTAGTCTGCAGGAGAGGGCAGACACGAGCGCGCAGCAGACAGAGCACACACTGCACGTGTGTCCTTTGCACAGGAAGCACCCCCTGTCGCTGTACTGTGAGTCCTGCAAGGATGCGTGCTGTCAGCGATGCTATGACACAGGCGCACATACGACAGATGGCAGTCGGCATGCGCTGGTCAGAGTTGAGGAGAAAGCTTCAGCCATACGCGATAGCATCCGTGCTGAGAATGAGCGAGGAGACACCAACAGAATGACAATGACGAAAGCCATCGCAGAGGTCAGTAGCACAATAGAGGACATCACTACACAAACAGAAAAAGCGTCTGAAGATGTACATGCATTCTTTGAGATGGCTATCAATACCCTTCGCGAACGAGAGAATGCCCTCAGAGCCCAGCTGGACCGATTGTGCTGGGAAAAACTCAAACACCTAGAACTGCAACGGAGCAAGTTGGATGAACTGGAGAGCGGCGCAGAGCTGAGAGACACAGCGAAGGAGCACTTCATCGGGAGACCATCAAACTCCAATGAGTTACTCCTCGTGTCAGACTGGATCAAGCACTTGGATTGGAAAGCCAACAATGTGCTTCAGAGTAGTGCAGAGCCTTGTAGCATGACCTGCTTCTACTTCACGCCAACCGACAATGATGCCTTCAGGAAAGTAGTAAGGACACTGGGTGAGGTGGAAGACGGAATGATTGATGTAGACAGTAGTAAGCTGACAATAACTCGTACAATGACAGAAGATCACATGCTAATAATCGGAGTGAAAATCATTGCACACTGCCGCGGCGTCAAGGATGTAGCATCTATGGCAAGCAAATACATCAAAGTGCAGATACAATCACCGAATGACCAAGTGGCCGAATGTCAACCAACGGACGTAACCAACACAGCTGCTGCTGCTGCTGCCTCAGCACACGCCGATGTTCACTTAAGCTATCGCTACGAGGTCCAAGCACCGGGTGACTACCTGGTACCTGTGACTCTGGCCAAAACAGGACGACACTTTCCAGGCAGTCCATCTAGAGTACAGGTGGCGGCCATGGTCAACACGTTTGACCCGGAAGCCTCTTCCAAGAACATTGCGTTCAGCCACAGCTTTCGCACGGCACAGAAGAAAGTGGCACGGAACTACGACTATGCCATTGGTCTGAGCATGATGTCGACGGGTACACATCATTACAAGTTGCAGTGCAGTGGTCTAGTCGAGCATCCCAATAACAACCTACACATCGGTGTTACGTCCAGCACAACACAGACAAACGAGAACGTGTTCCCGAAGGATCACTTCAGCGGCTTCATCTCCGACCCCAAGTTCATGTTTGGCTCCGGCAACATCGAGAGAACGTTCACAACACGATGGCAAGACGATGTCATCTCGCTGGTGATGGATTGTGAGAAGCATGTGCTGAGCTTGCGCAACGAGAGGACAGGTGAGACTGGGATTATCAGAAATGTCTGCAACGGAAAGCTACCGGTACGATTCGCTGCCGCACTCTATCTCAAGGAACACATCGTAACATTACTATGAGACCAGCATAGGTCTTGGCAGCAGCTGTGCCAAGCCTTGGGCAACAGCAAAGCATGTCAAGTGCAAATAATGCTGCACCCAATAGCACAATGTGATAAAAGTAATAAAAATAAGCAAAACAAGAGCTGAGCCCGTACCAATTCGATCTGCTAACAGCAACCAAGCTAACGAGTGCAGTTATCAGTGTGCTGCATGTCCTAATCTATACACCAACAGCACACAGATCAATGCTGTACACCATGCAATACTATACATTCTGTCATTCTGTGTCAAGCGTGATGTATCATTTGACGGTCTTATTTTATGATATACTCGACAGAAAGCATACCATTCTCAGCAAAGCAAACTCCGTTCCCTTTCCTATTTGGAATTATGACACACAAGAAGCTTCAAGCTATGTACCTTTGGCTCTTTGAAATACACGTAGCAGTCACCTCACCCCATCCCCATGTGCTTTCGGGCTGGACAATTCACCATCTCAACAACAAAAACAACAACCATTTGATATTATTTTTAAACACCCAACACCTAATACATCCCTGGCAACAATCGTTTATATGAGAATTGGGCACTGATTCCAAAGACCTGTGTCTCAAGCCGATCGGAGAAGGGGAACCGTGTCAAATTCCATTGAGAAGACTTTACGTATTTGGGCATTGGGCTTGATGACGTGCGTGTTGATTAGCTGTAAGCATGCTATGCATGCTCAGCAGTGTGAATTTAATGGAAGAAAAGCTTTGGAGGTTGAAGATTTATTTCGTTCCCCTGCCGGTAACCACATCTAGATGTAGGAAGCTATTGAGCAGGAGAGTGACACATATCTTTCCGAAGGTTGCCCAGGCTGTAGTGGTGATGAAGAAGACACCATCATCCCGAGATTGATTGTAGCGAATTGGAAAACTCAATGTTGAATTTGTTTCTATTCCAAGGCAATGTCAAGGTAGGAAGAGTGCTTAGACTGACTTTGAAAGTTAATCGGAGGTGGACGTGGCTTTGCATAGTAAAACATTGCAGACAATGATAACAGCCACATTCAGGTGATGATAGGATGTCCACTGCTAACAACATCACCCACCACCGCATACAGGTGAAGACGGAGGCTGAACGGTGAGTATACCTCTACATTACTAGAGGATCCAAGGGCAGTGGATTCAGGTAGCTGCTGATCAAGCCATAATGGTGTATCCACAGATACACGGAAGTATAAACCCTACGACAGAGTTTGGCAGATGGAAGAGAAGAAATGTTTAGAACATCCCCAAAAGGAATCTGCGTAACCAGTCATGGCTCTGTAGCTGTGACCGGAAATCACAAGATTTCACTTGTACTCGTACAGGTTCCCTCGTCAGACCTACTCATCGTCTTTCATTGCAGTTCTACACACAAATGGAGCTGCAGGGCCATCAGGAGTGGACGCTGCCACATTGCACTCGCCATGCACCAGCTTTACGGATGCCTCGGATGCCTTATAATTATGATTCTCTTGCTTGCTGTGCACGCCGCCTGGCAATAAAGTATGTCAACCCCTCCTCTCTAGAGGCCTATCTTGCATCTCGGCTTGCGCCCCTGGCCAAAAACCCAGGGGCAAGCCCATTGGAATCGGCGAGGTGCTCCAACGTGTTATTGGAAAGCAATCCTGTCAATCATTGGAAATGATATTCAGGAAGCAGCAGGTAGCCACCGACTTTGCGCAGGCCAAGACTACGGCATTGAGGCCACCATTCACGCCACGATGGATGTGTACAACTCCCCTGACGTCGACGGAGTGCTGATGGCTGACACCACTAACGCCTTCAACAGCCTCAACCGTGCTGCATGCATTCACAACATACGCCTGTCATGCCCAGCCCTAGCAACGGTTGTCATCAACTGCTACAGCAGCCCCGCCAACTATATGTTGGAGGAGAAACCATCCAGTCAAGGGAAGGAACCACGCAGGGTGATCTGCTAGGCTGTGCTAGCCATGCCAATTTACGCCATTGGCATCCTTCCCTTGATTACATCCGTGGCTACTGATGGGGCATGCCAGCATTGGCATGCTGACGACTCATCTGCTGACGGCAAGATGGTGCAACAGAAGGCATGGTGGGATTGCCTCCTAGAACGGGGCCCAGCTTTTGGCTATCTGCCCAACCCCTCAAAGTCAGTCCTTGTAGTCAAATCGCTCATCATCTGCGGCATCCTGCTACAAACGACATGAGCGTGAGAGGCGCCGGATCTATGAAGAAAGGATCCAACACGTTGAGCGGGCGGGCTTCATCCCCGTGGTTTTCTCGGCACATGATGGCATGGGCAATTCAGCTATTTTCCTTTATCAGCACATAACCTTCATGTTGTCCGAGAAGACCCGTGAAGCCTACTCCTCCGTCATGGCCTGGCCGGGATTTGTGCCCGTTTGAGATTCGCCCTCCTGCGTACCAGTGTTGCCTGTTTCCGAGGTGCCCCCCCCCTCCCGATCCACTGCCACCGCTTTGTCTCTGCTTCTGCAGCACTGGCGGTTGCTGAAGCTTGGATTGAGCAGTATTGTGTAGAAAATGAACAAATTTTTGTCATCACATGTAGAGTGTTTTCCTCTCTCGTTGCTTTTTCACCCTGCTGTTCTGGCATGATCCACGCTTTATGGTACTTCATTTTCTGTCTTTTTATCGTTTTATTTCACGCAGAAGGCAGAGAGCCAATCGATGCACACTTTCATTGCATTTGACATTGGCATTCGTCACCACCCGATGATCAATTGCTATTGTGCTTTACTGCTCGTAGCCAAGCAGGGCATGAGTCTTGTGATGTATGGTGTCGTAACTTTCGTTTCCTTTGATTTTCTGACTTTGTTCGAGTTGCTGTTTTCTCAGCTTCTCTCACTCCTTTATGCACTCCATTGCATCTTTGCTGCAATAGCTG